>NW_026542717.1:0-307824 GCF_028750875.1 Macrosteles quadrilineatus
TTTTTATAATGATAATAATATATGAATGAACACTTTTTAGTAATGTTTTTGTAATTAATAATACAAATATAATAATATTATAGAAACAATAATATGCAAATAAATATTGACAGGTTTTTTTGATCATAATATAAATACATAGTTTAAAGTTTTTTTATAATAATAATTATATATGAATGAACACTTTTTAGTAATGTTTTTGTTATGAATAATACATATATAATAATATTATAGGAAGGATAATATACAAATAAATATATATAAATGTTTTTGATCATAATATAAATACATATTTTATAATATTTTTATAATAATAATTATATATGAATGAACACTTTTTAATAATGTTTTTGTTATTAATAATACATATATAATAATATTATAGGAAGGATAATATACAAATAAATATATATAAATGTTTTTGATCATAATATAAATACATATTTTATAATATTTTTATAATTATAATTATATATGAATGAACACTTTTTAATAATGTTTTTAATAATAATAATACATATATATTAATATTATAGTAAGGATAATATGCAATTAAATATTGACAGGTTTTTTTTATCATATTATAAATACATATTTTAAAATTTTTATATAAAAATAATTATATATGAATGAACACTTTTTAATGATGTTTTTGTAATTAATAATACATATATAATAATATTATAGGAAGGATAATATGCAAATAAATATTCACAGGTTTTTTTTATCATAATATAAATACATATTTTAAAGTTTTTTATAATAATAATTATATATGAATGAACACTTTTTAGTAATGTTTTTGTAATTAATAATACAAATATAATAATATTATAGAAACGATAATATGAAAATAAATATTGACAGGTTTTTTTGATCATAATATAAATACATAGTTTAAAGTTTTTTTATAATTATAATTATATATGAATGAACACTTTTTAATAATGTTTTTGTTATGAATAATACATATATAATAATATTATAGGAAGGATAATATACAAATAAATATATATAAATGTTTTTGATCATAATATAAATACATATTTTATAATATTTTTATAATTATAATTATGTATGAATAAACACTTTTTAATAATGTTTTTAATAATAATAATACATATATATTAATATTATAGTAAGGATAATATGCAATTAAATATTGACAGGTTTTTTATCATAATATAAATACATATTTTAAAATTTTTATATAAAAATAATTATATATGAATGAACACTTTTTAATGATGTTTTTGTAATTAATAATACATATATAATAATATTATAGGAAGGATAATATGCAAATAAATATTTACAGGTTTTTTTTATCATAATATAAATACATATTTTAAAGTTTTTTATAATAATTATTATATATGAATGAACACTTTTTAGTAATGTTTTTGTAATTAATAATACAAATATAATAATATTATAGAAACGATAATATGCAAATAAATATTGACAGGTTTTTTTGATCATAATATAAATACATAGTTTAAAGTTTTTTTATAATTATAATTATATATGAATGAACACTTTTTAATAATGTTTTTAATAATAATAATACATATATATTAATATTATAGTAAGGATAATATGCAATTAAATATTGACAGGTTTTTTTAATCATAATATAAATACATATTTTAAAATTTTTATATAAAAATAATTATATATGAATGAACACTTTTTAGTAATGTTTTTGTAATTAATAATACAAATATAACAATATTATAGAAACGATAATATGCAAATAAATATTGACAGGTTTTTTTTATCATAATATAAATACATATTTTAAAATTTTTATATAAAAATAATTATATATGAATGAACACTTTTTAGTAATGTTTTTGTAATTAATAATACAAATATAATAATATTATAGAAACGATAATATGCAAATAAATATTGACAGGTTTTTTTGATCATAATATAAATACATAGTTTAAAGTTTTTTATAATTATAATTATATATGAATGAACACTTTTTAATAATGTTTTTGTTATGAATAATACATATATAATAATATTATAGGAAGGATAATATACAAATAAATATATATAAATGTTTTTGATCATAATATAAATACATATTTTATAATATTTTTATAATAATAATAATATATGAATGAACACTTTTTAATAATGTTTTTGTTATTAATAATACATATATAATAATATTATAGGAGGGATAATATACAAATAAATATATATAAATGTTTTTGATCATAATATAAATACATATTTTATAATATTTTTATAATTATAATTATATATGAATGAACACTTTTTAATAATGTTTTTAATAATAATAATACATATATATTAATATTATAGTAAGGATAATATGCAATTAAATATTGACAGGTTTTTTTATTATAATATAAATACATATTTTAAAATTTTTATATAAAAATAATTATATATGAATGAACACTTTTTAGTAATGTTTTTGTAATTAATAATACAAATATAATAATATTATAGAAACGATAATATGCAAATAAATATTGACAGGTTTTTTTGATCATAATATAAATACATAGTTTAAAGTTTTTTTATAATTATAATTATATATGAATGAACACTTTTTAATAATGTTTTTGTTATGAATAATACATATATAATAATATTATAGGAAGGATAATATACAAATAAATATATATAAATGTATTTGATCATAATATAAATACATATTTTATAATATTTTTATAATAATAATAATATATGAATGAACACTTTTTAATAATGTTTTTGTTATTAATAATACATATATAATAATATTATAGGAAGGATAATATACAAATAAATATATATAAATGTTTTTGATCATAATATAAATACATATTTTATAATATTTTTATAATAATAATTATATATGAATGAACACTTTTGAATAATGTTTTTGTTATTAATAATACATATATAATAATATTATAGGAAGGATAATATACAAATAAATATATATAAATGTTTTTGATCATAATATAAATACATATTTTATAATATTTTTATAATACTAATTATATATGAATGAACACTTTTTAATAATGTGTTTGTTATTAATAATACATATATAATAATATTATAGGAAGGATAATATACAAATAAATATATATAAATGTTTTTGATCATAATATAAATACATATTTTATAATATTTTTATAATTATAATTATATATGAATGAACACTTTTTAATAATGTTTTTAATAATAATAATACATATATATTAATATTATAGTAAGGATAATACGCAATTAAATATTGACAGGTTTTTTTATCAAATATAAATACTTATTTTAAAATCTTTATATAAAGATAATTATATATGAATGAAAACTTTTTAATGATGTTTTTGTAATTAATAATACATATATAATAATATTATAGGAAGGATAATATGCAAATAAATATTCACAGGTTTTTTTATCATAATATAAATACATATTTTAAAGTTTTTTATAATAATAATAATATATGAATGAACACTTTTTAGTAATGTTTTTGTAATTAATAATACAAATATAATAATATTATAGAAACGATAATATGCAAATAGATATTGACAGGTTTTTTTTAATCATAATATAAATACATAGTTTAAAGTTTTTTTATAATAATAATTATATATGAATGAACACTTTTTAGTAATGTTTTTGTAATTAATAATACAAATATAATAATATTATACAAACGATAATATGAAAATAAATATTGACAGGTTTTTTTGATCATAATATAAATACATAGTTTAAAGTTTTTTTATAATTATAATTATATATGAATGAACACTTTTTAATAATGTTTTTGTTATGAATAATACATATATAATAATATTATAGGAAGGATAATATACAAATAAATATATATAAATGTTTTTGATCATAATATAAATACATATTTTATAATATTTTTATAATAATAATTATATATGAATGAACACTTTTTAATAATGTTTTTGTTATTAATAATACATATATAATAATATTATAGGAAGGATAATATACAAATAAATATAAATACATATTTTATAATATTTTTTATAATTATAATTATATATGAATGAACACTTTTTAATAATGATTTTAATAATAATAATACATATATATTAATATTATAGTAAGGATAATATGCAATTAAATATTGACAGGTTTTTTTTATCATAATATAAATACATATTTTAAAATTTTTATATAAAAATTATTATATATGAATGAACACTTTTTAATGATGTTTTTGTAATTAATAATACATATATAATAATATTATAGGAAGGATAATATGCAAATAAATATTCACAGGTTTTTTTTATCATAATATAAATACATATTTTAAAGTTTTTTATTATATTAATTATATATGAATGAACACTTTTTAGTAATGTTTTTGTAATAATAATACAAATATAATAATATTATAGAAACGATAATATGCAAATAAATATTGACAGGTTTTTTTGATCATAATATAAATACAAAGTTTAAAGTTTTTTTATAATTATAATTATATATGAATGAACACTTTTTAATAATGTTTTTGTTATGAATAATACATATATAATAATATTATAGGAAGGATAATATACAAATAAATATATATAAATGTTTTTGATTATAATATAAATACATATTTTATAATATTTTTATAATAATAATTATATATGAATGAACACTTTTGAATAATGTTTTTGTTATTAATAATACATATATAATAATATTATAGGAAGGATAATATACAAATAAATATATATAAATGTTTTTGATCATAATATAAATACATATTTTATAATACTTTTATATAAAAAAAATTATATATGAATGAACAATTTTTAATAATGTTTTTAATAATAATAATACATATATATTAATATTATAGGAAGGATAATATGCAATTAAATATTGACAGGTTTTTTTTATCATAATATATATACATATTTTAAAATTTTTATATAAAAATAATTATATATGAATGAACACTTTTTAGTAATGTTTTTGTAATTAATAATACAAATATAATAATATTATAGAAACAATAATATGCAAACAAATATTGACAGGTTTTTTTGATCATAATATAAATACATAGTTTAAAGTTTTTTTATAATTATAATTATATATGAATGAACACTTTTTAATAATGTTTTTGTTATGAATAATACATATATAATAATATTATAGGAAGGATAATATACAAATAAATATATAAAAATGTTTTTGATCATAATATAAATACATATTTTATAATATTTTTATAATTATAATTATATATGAATGAACACTTTTTAATAATGTTTTTAATAATAATAATACATATATATTAATATTATAGTAAGGATAATATGCAATTAAATATTGACAGGTTTTTTTTATCATAATATAAATACATATTTTATAATTTTTATATAAAAATAATTATATATGAATGAACACTTTTTAATGATGTTTTTGTTATTAATAATACATATATAATAATATTATAGGAAGGATAATATGCAAATAAATATTTACAGGTTTTTTTTATCATAATATAAATACATATTTTAAAGTTTTTTATAATAATTATTATATATGAATGAACACTTTTTAGTAATGTTTTTGTAATTAATAATACAAATATAATAATATTATAGAAACGATAATATGCAAATAAATATTGACAGGTTTTTTTGATCATAATATAAATACATAGTTTAAAGTTTTTTTATAATTATAATTATATATGAATGAACACTTTTTAATAATGTTTTTAATAATAATAATACATATATATTAATATTATAGTAAGGATAATATGCAATTAAATATTGACAGGTTTTTTTAATCATAATATAAATACATATTTTAAAATTTTTATATAAAAATAATTATATATGAATGAACACTTTTTAGTAATGTTTTTGTAATTAATAATACAAATATAACAATATTATAGAAACGATAATATGCAAATAAATATTGACAGGTTTTTTTTATCATAATATAAATACATATTTTAAAATTTTTATATAAAAATAATTATATATGAATGAACACTTTTTAGTAATGTTTTTGTAATTAATAATACAAATATAATAATATTATAGAAACGATAATATGCAAATAAATATTGACAGGTTTTTTTGATCATAATATAAATACATAGTTTAAAGTTTTTTATAATTATAATTATATATGAATGAACACTTTTTAATAATGTTTTTGTTATGAATAATACATATATAATAATATTATAGGAAGGATAATATACAAATAAATATATATAAATGTTTTTGATCATAATATAAATACATATTTTATAATATTTTTATAATAATAATAATATATGAATGAACACTTTTTAATAATGTTTTTGTTATTAATAATACATATATAATAATATTATAGGAGGGATAATATACAAATAAATATATATAAATGTTTTTGATCATAATATAAATACATATTTTATAATATTTTTATAATTATAATTATATATGAATGAACACTTTTTAATAATGTTTTTAATAATAATAATACATATATATTAATATTATAGTAAGGATAATATGCAATTAAATATTGACAGGTTTTTTTATTATAATATAAATACATATTTTAAAATTTTTATATAAAAATAATTATATATGAATGAACACTTTTTAGTAATGTTTTTGTAATTAATAATACAAATATAATAATATTATAGAAACGATAATATGCAAATAAATATTGACAGGTTTTTTTGATCATAATATAAATACATAGTTTAAAGTTTTTTTATAATTATAATTATATATGAATGAACACTTTTTAATAATGTTTTTGTTATGAATAATACATATATAATAATATTATAGGAAGGATAATATACAAATAAATATATATAAATGTATTTGATCATAATATAAATACATATTTTATAATATTTTTATAATAATAATAATATATGAATGAACACTTTTTAATAATGTTTTTGTTATTAATAATACATATATAATAATATTATAGGAAGGATAATATACAAATAAATATATATAAATGTTTTTGATCATAATATAAATACATATTTTATAATATTTTTATAATAATAATTATATATGAATGAACACTTTTGAATAATGTTTTTGTTATTAATAATACATATATAATAATATTATAGGAAGGATAATATACAAATAAATATATATAAATGTTTTTGATCATAATATAAATACATATTTTATAATATTTTTATAATACTAATTATATATGAATGAACACTTTTTAATAATGTGTTTGTTATTAATAATACATATATAATAATATTATAGGAAGGATAATATACAAATAAATATATATAAATGTTTTTGATCATAATATAAATACATATTTTATAATATTTTTATAATTATAATTATATATGAATGAACACTTTTTAATAATGTTTTTAATAATAATAATACATATATATTAATATTATAGTAAGGATAATACGCAATTAAATATTGACAGGTTTTTTTATCAAATATAAATACTTATTTTAAAATCTTTATATAAAGATAATTATATATGAATGAAAACTTTTTAATGATGTTTTTGTAATTAATAATACATATATAATAATATTATAGGAAGGATAATATGCAAATAAATATTCACAGGTTTTTTTATCATAATATAAATACATATTTTAAAGTTTTTTATAATAATAATAATATATGAATGAACACTTTTTAGTAATGTTTTTGTAATTAATAATACAAATATAATAATATTATAGAAACGATAATATGCAAATAGATATTGACAGGTTTTTTTTAATCATAATATAAATACATAGTTTAAAGTTTTTTTATAATAATAATTATATATGAATGAACACTTTTTAGTAATGTTTTTGTAATTAATAATACAAATATAATAATATTATAGAAACGATAATATGAAAATAAATATTGACAGGTTTTTTTGATCATAATATAAATACATAGTTTAAAGTTTTTTTATAATTATAATTATATATGAATGAACACTTTTTAATAATGTTTTTGTTATGAATAATACATATATAATAATATTATAGGAAGGATAATATACAAATAAATATATATAAATGTTTTTGATCATAATATAAATACATATTTTATAATATTTTTATAATAATAATTATATATGAATGAACACTTTTTAATAATGTTTTTGTTATTAATAATACATATATAATAATATTATAGGAAGGATAATATACAAATAAATATAAATACATATTTTATAATATTTTTTATAATTATAATTATATATGAATGAACACTTTTTAATAATGATTTTAATAATAATAATACATATATATTAATATTATAGTAAGGATAATATGCAATTAAATATTGACAGGTTTTTTTTATCATAATATAAATACATATTTTAAAATTTTTATATAAAAATTATTATATATGAATGAACACTTTTTAATGATGTTTTTGTAATTAATAATACATATATAATAATATTATAGGAAGGATAATATGCAAATAAATATTCACAGGTTTTTTTTATCATAATATAAATACATATTTTAAAGTTTTTTATAATAATAATTATATATGAATGAACACTTTTTAGTAATGTTTTTGTAATTAATAATACAAATATAATAATATTATAGAAACGATAATATGAAAATAAATATTGACAGGTTTTTTTGATCATAATATAAATACATAGTTTAAAGTTTTTTTTATAATTATAATTATATATGAATGAACACTTTTTAATAATGTTTTTGTTATGAATAATACATATATAATAATATTATAGGAAGGATAATATGCAAATAAATATTCACAGTTTTTTTTTATCATAATATAAATACATATTTTAAAGTTTTTTATAATAATAATTATATATGAATGAACACTTTTTAGTAATGTTTTTGTAATTAATAATACAAATATAATAATATTATAGAAACGATAATATGAAAATAAATATTGACAGGTTTTTTTGATCATAATATAAATACATAGTTTAAAGTTTTTTTATAATTATAATTATATATGAATGAACACTTTTTAATAATGTTTTTGTTATGAATAATACATATATAATAATATTATAGTTTTTTTTTTTTTTTTTTTTTTTTTTTTAGGGTGAGGAGGGAAAATGCTTTTACGCACACAGGTAGCCAGCCTGTAGTGTGAGACTCCTGAGTTTATCACAGACTACTCACTAAAAAACCCCCTCTACTCTGTTGGACACAGACCTGGAATTGTTTGTCACATTACTTCAAGTCAGGCCAACATGTGACCTAAGCCCACAGGGCTCGCACCGTTTCTGGCATTATTTATTTTTTGACCTACACCGCATCCCGGTCGAGGTCAAGCTTCTTGGCGCGGAGAACACCCTGGATGTAAAGTGACACACAGGTCCAATTGTCCTCACCCTCCATCATCATCGGTATGACCGTGTCCACCGACAGCAGTCCTACGAACTGTTGAGCCTCTAGGCGGGGCCTTTCCCAATGCTGGCAGTGGAAGAAAGTGTGTTCCACGTCATCGGGAATGCCTGGGCAGTATATGCAATCGGGTGACACGGCTTTGCCCATCCTGAACAAGTACGACCGGAAAAAGCCGTGACCCGTCAGAAATTGGGTGAGGTAGAAGTTCACCTCTCCGCACCGCCGATTAACCCAAGGTTGGACCTGTTGTATCAGTCGCCTGGTCCAGAGCCCCCTTGTCTCCTGTTCCCAGCTCTCCTGCCACAGCTGGAAGGTCCGGGTGCGTTCCTCAATACTTGCCTGGTCCTCCCCACGGCGCTGATAAATTGCCTTCCTCTCCGCCGCCAAAAGTTTGACGGGGATGACTCCAGCAACCACCAGGACGGCGGGTTCGGACACTGTTCGATAGGCAGATGCTACCCTTAGTGCTGCCTGACGCTGCACTCGGGCGAGCCGCATCCTATATACCTCCTTATTGAGAGCGTCTGCCCAGACCTCCGCACCGTACAGGAGCACTGACTGGACCGCAGACATCAACAGCCTTCTGCGGCTGGACCGTGGACCTCCGACATTGGCCATTAACCGACTAAGGGAAGAAACCATTTTAGCGGCCTTGTCCGCCGTACGGGTGATCTGGTCTCGCCAGCTGAGCTTGCTGTCCACCATGACCCCAAGGTACTTTGCGGCACGAGTGGTTTGGACTTCAACGTTCCCCACCATCAAAGGCACGATGGTGTCAATCCTCTTTTTAGTCAGAATGACAATCTCAGTTTTGCTCAGAGCGAGCGAGAGACCATGTTCTGCCATCCATGCGTTAATGGTTCGCATGACTCGATTTAGTTTCAGCTGGGCAAGCTCAATGCTACGTGCAGCTATTAAAGCCGCAACGTCATCTGCATACCCAACTAGGACGGTTTCCTCAGGCATCTCGGATCTCAAGAGGCTGTCGTAGGCGACGTTCCAGAGGTCCGGGCCCAGTATGGATCCTTGAGCAGCACCAGAAGTTACATCCATCGTCCTGGAGCCTTCTGTAGTGTCGTAAATGATGAGGCGGTACCGGAGGTAGTCCTCTATCATGCGCATGAGGTATGCCGGGACGTGGAAAGTGTTCTCCAGTGCGTCGAGCATATCGCACCACCTCGCGGAATTAAATGCGTTTCGCACATCAAGTGTTACAAGCAGCACAACCCGACGAGAATAGTTGTTAAACTCCTCAGCTCTCATTACGGCTCGCTTTACCTCCTCAATAGCGTCAACCGTTGACCGTCCCTTCCTGAAACCGTACTGACGAGGGGATAGATTCCCTGCAGCAACCACGGCTGAATTCAGTCGGGAACGGATCAACTTTTCCAAGACTTTCCCAGCAGTGTCCAACATACAGAGAGGTCTGTAAGAGGAGGGTAGGTCTGGGTTTCCTTTTCCCTTCCCCACGAGCACAAGCCTAGCTGTTTTCCAGCAGAAGGGAAACTTCCCCTCGGCCAGACAGGCATTGTACGTGCTCAAAAGGATTTGTGGGTTTATTGAAAAGACTTTCTTCAGGGCCTCACCAGGTACCCCATCCGGTCCAGGAGCCTTGTTGTTCTTCAGGGACAGAACGGCCGCCTCCAACTCCTCGAGACTGAAAAGCGGTACGTCGTCCACCCTTCCGAACTCCCGCAATGGACGCAGTGTGTGAGTCGGGAAAAGGGACTTTACGATCCTCTCCATAGAGGCCCCGTCCATAACGGAAGGTGGAGAGCGGGTGCCAAGCTTCTTGGTTACTATCTTGTAACCAAGGCCCCACGGATCGGAATCGACATCGTCCCTTAATTTCTCCCAGCAACTGCGTTTGCTCCGGTTAATGGCCCGGCGAAGAGACTTCCTTGCCACCTTGTAAGCGTCAGACTTAAGACGTCTATCTTCAGGTTCTCTAGCCCTGGTAGCAAGACGTCTGGCTCTCAATGCTGCCCGTCGTAGTTCTGCGATCTCGGTTGTCCACCAGTACACAGGTCGCTTATCGCACCGGGATATCCTGCGAGGCATTGACTCTTCGCAGGCCGAGACTATCAGCCTCATCAATGATGTAACTGATGTCTCTGCGTGAGCCACGCCGGATGCAGCAGGTACCACTGGCTCTCCCCGTAGTATGACTTCGGTGAATTTGGCCACGTCCAGCTTTTTGGTGTTCCACCGAACGGGCACCTGCCGAGACACGGTAGCTTGTCTCTGATGACTATCCATGACATCAAAAATGATGTACTGGTGGTCACTGGCCGTATAATCCTCTAGGACTCTCCAGGCTCGTATCCTCGGCAAGAGGGACTCAGATGCAAGCGTGATGTCTGGGATCGTTCCCCTCATTCCGGGACGCTGGAAAGTTGGCGTGTTGCCCTCGTTTATGACAACAAGTCCAGCCCTGGCAGCAAAGTCCAGGATGTACTTCCCCCGGGAATTAGTGAGAGTCATTCCCCACTCGACAGCCCTAGCATTGAAATCCCCCGCCACGACAACGTGCCCGGCGGTATCGCGCACGCTCTCTTCCAGGCGGTCTATCTTTCCACGAAAGTCACGGATAGCCTCGTTGGGGGTGAGGTATACACTAAAGTAAGTGACATCCCCGCACCGGACCCAAACGAATCCTCGGCCCTTCGCGTGACTCCTTACCTGCACTTTAGCTGTATTACGAACCCAGAACGCAGCAGTACCAAGTGTATCGGGAAACCAAAGAGATGGGTCCCTGTCCCGGTACTGATACTGTTCGCTGACCAAGAGCGCGTCAACACCGTGTTCGAGGGCAAGCTGACTGAGAAGCGCGTCAGCCGTCCTGGATCGATCTACATTGCACTGGAGGATCCTTATCTTCGTGGTTGGGCTTTCGCTTGTTGTAGTGCGCCTTTAAATGCACTGCACTGCCCAGACCCAGCTATATGTTTAGCGTTTTTATCATTGAGGCCTTTCTCCTTACAGAGGAAACAGGTCTCAACTTTACAGTCCCTACGAGTGTGACCCACCTCCCCGCATCGAAGGCAGTTCTTGCCTCGGTCGGGCCCTTCGCAGTTTCGGGAGGAATGGCCGAAATCAAGGCATTTAAAACACCTCGTTACTTCCACCCTCCGTCTCAACCTGCAATTAACCCATCCAACCCTCAAATGCTGGAGTGCCAAAACCTTACTGGCGTTTGCGTCTGCCATTTCGGCGACCGCCATCCGCTGTTGACTCCGGTTTGGTTTCGTGAGCCACACCCTCAGACTAGCCGTTTGTCCGGCAAGCTCGGGGACAGCTTTTTTTAGGGCATCAATGACGTCATCCTCCGTTGACACGCAATCCATATCCCGAACCTCGACGGACGTCTTGGGTTCGAGAGCACGAACGGTGCCCTGACCTTCCACAGCTGCCTTTAGTTCGGCAGCAAAGGCGGCTTTATCTTTAGACTTACCCAGTTCGAGGAGGACGTCCCCGTCCCGGGTTTGTCTAATCGACCGTACAACCGTGTCGGTTTGCTCTGGCTTAGCCTTGGCCTTGATAACACCCAAGACTTCGGCGAATGATCTTCCCTCCAAAGGCTTGACCAAAATTGCCTCAGTCCTGGGCTTTTTGGGCCGCGACTTTTTAGCGAGTGCCGAGCCAGGCACAGCTTGGGCCACGCCGGTCGATTGCGCCCTCACTGCCACATATGTCTTGGAGCCGACTTCCGCGTGCCTCAATTTCCTCTTCTCCTTTTTCGTAAGGCGCTTTTCCCACACAGTCCCAGATGGTGTTTCTACGACTGACCCCTTTCGGGAGCTACCCTCAATGGGTGTCGCAGGTTGCTGTGGCTGTTGAGGTTTCGCTGGAGCGGCAACTACGTCAGAGAAGGACCTAGAAGTCTGGGTCGCCTTGACCTTAACTTTAGGCTTTGCTGTCTGAACAACCTCTTCTCTTTTTGGAGGGCTTTCTGATGTAGGCCTCCTGCGTTTCTTGGAAGGTCGCGCATTGTCGTCAGGTAGGGACACCACCTTCTCGGCGATCCTTTCCATGGCCGCCTTGCTCACCAGCCGGCAGGCGAAGACAAAACCAAGGTCGTCCTCGAGCTTAGCCATGCCATTTTTAACCACTTGGTTAACTCCTCTCTGCGTCTTAAAGGTTTCAAGCATTGCCTTTATGGTCTGCTCCATGTTTCGAAGCCGGTTTTCAATGTCATTTTCTGCGTCGAGATATTGCTGACGCAGAAGTACCATTCCCGACACTTCCAAATCTAACGCTGTTGTTAGGGATTCCTCCGGCATCCCTTCACCAGACTTAGAGGGTGGTCCACCGTTTCCTTCTCCACTTGTCAAGGGAGATCCCAAAGTCAAGTCTTTTGTACACCTGAAAGATGCAGGTGGAGGGGACGTCTTCACGCCTTTCAATGTTGGCGATCTCTGGACCTTGGAGCTTCGCCCAAAAGGGTCTCGCTCTACTTCCGACTTCTTTTCTTGCTCATTCGAGCTACTTATTAAAGATGTGTTCAGGGTATTTGTTATAAAAGCCATCTTGTGTTTACCAGCGCATCGTGCGGCAAGGGGCGGCCCGGAATAGTCAGGAACGGGTATACCCTCGGGGACAGCGCCCCTACCCCAGTTCCCCGAGGCCCAACCTCCGTTTTCCCAGCACCGGATACCTGACGTGCCGGGGGTCACCCGTCACAATGTAGAGCCCGACCTCTACATCCATGCCGCACTCCCTGACCAAGGACCGAAATGGCTGGTTTCTCACGACTCACTGAGAATACCCATCGGCAGTGCAGAGCACACATCAACCCCTGCAAACACAACAGGGGCACTCCCAAGGACTCCCAGTGAGAGCGTCGGTCACCCTTTTAGTCGCCTCTTACGACAAGCCCGGGAAGGCTGCGGTTCTATTCTAACCCCGAAACCGCAGGGGGGAATAATATTATAGTAAGGATAATATGCAATTAAATATTGACAGGTTTTTTTTATCATAATATAAATACATAATTTATAATTTTTATATAAAAATAATTATATATGAATGAACACTTTTTAATGATGTTTTTGTTATTAATAATACATATATAATAATATTATAGGAAGGATAATATACAAATAAATATATATAAATGTTTTTGATCATAATATAAATACATATTTTATAATATTTTTATAATAATAATTATATATGAATGAACACTTTTGAATAATGTTTTTAATAATAATAATACATATATATTAATATTATAGTAAGGATAATATGCAATTAAATATTGACAGGTTTTTTTTTTATCATAATATAAATACATATTTTATAATTTTTATATAAAAATAATTATATATGAATGAACACTTTTTAATGATGTTTTTGTTATAAATAATACATATATAATAATATTATAGGAAGGATAATATACAAATAAATATATATAAATGTTTTTGATCATAATATAAATACATATTTTATAATATTTTTATAATAATAATTATATATGAATGAACACTTTTTAATAATGTTTTTGTAATTAATAATACATATATAATAATATTATAGGAAGGATAATATGCAAATAAATATTCACAGGTTTTTTTGATCATAATATAAATACATAGTTTAAAGTTTTTTTATAATTATAATTATATATGAATGAACACTTTTTAATAATGTTTTTGTTATGAATAATACATATATAATAATATTATAGGAAGGATAATTTACAAATAAATATATATAAATGTTTTTGATCATAATATAAATACATATTTTATAATATTTTTATAATTATAATTATATATGAATGAACACATTTTAATAATGTTTTTAATAATAATAATACATATATATTAAAATTATAGTAAGGATAATATGCAATTAAATATTGACAGGTTTTTTTTATCATAATATAAATACATATTTTAAAATTTTTATATAAAAATAATTTTATATGAATGAACACTTTTTAATGATGTTTTTGTAATTAATAATACATATATAATAATATTATAGGAAGGATAATATGCAAATAAATATTCACAGTTTTTTTTTATCATAATATAAATACATATTTTAAAGTTTTTTATAATAATAATTATATATGAATGAACACTTTTTAGTAATGTTTTTGTAATTAATAATACAAATATAATAATATTATAGAATTGATAATATGAAAATAAATATTGACAGGTTTTTTTGATCATAATATAAATACATAGTTTAAAGTTTTTTTATAATTATAATTATATATGAATGAACACTTTTTAATAATGTTTTTGTTATGAATAATACATATATAATAATATTATAGTAAGGATAATATGCAATTAAATATTGACAGGTTTTTTTTATCATAATATAAATACATAATTTATAATTTTTATATAAAAATAATTATATATGAATGAACACTTTTTAATGATGTTTTTGTTATTAATAATACATATATAATAATATTATAGGAAGGATAATATACAAATAAATATATATAAATGTTTTTGATCATAATATAAATACATATTTTATAATATTTTTATAATAATAATTATATATGAATGAACACTTTTTAATAATGTTTTTGTTATTAATAATACATATATAATAATATTATAGGAAGGATAATATACAAATAAATATATATAAATGTTTTTGATCATAATATAAATACATATTTTATAATATTTTTATAATAATAATTATATATGAATGAACACTTTTGAATAATGTTTTTGTTATTAATAATACATATATAATAATATTATAGGAAGGATAATATACAAATAAATATATATAAATGTTTTTGATCATAATATAAATACATATTTTATAATATTTTTATAATAATAATAATATATGAATGAACACTTTTTAGTAATGTTTTTGTAATTAATAATACAAATATAATAATATTATAGAAACGATAATATGCAAAAAAATATTGACAGGTTTTTTTGATCATAATATAAATACATAGTTTAAAGTTTTTTTATAATAATAATTATATATGAATGAACACTTTTTAGTAATGTTTTTGTAATTAATAATACAAATATAATAATATTATAGAAACGATAATATGCAAATAAATATTGACAGGTTTTTTTGATCATAATATAAATACATAGTTTAAAGTTTTTTTATAATTATAATTATATATGAATGAACACTTTTTAATAATGTTTTTGTTATGAATAATACATATGAGGGGTTGAGAGGCCAAGGGAGATAAGTGACTTTTTAAAAAATGTCATTGTATTTTTTTCAGAGTCATAAAAAATAAAATAAAAATAAAAATAAATTCACTTATACCCCTTGGCTTCCAACTCTTAGGTGTTTAGTTTGGAGGCCAAGGGATATAAATGAATTATTTGTTGAAATTCCACCCTTTTTTAACAAAACCCGTTACCATGACAACATTTTTTAAAAAGTCACATATCTCCCTTGGCCTCTCAACCCCTCATATATAATAATATTATAGGAAGGATAATATACAAATAAATATATATAAATGTTTTTGATCATAATATAAATACATATTTTATAATATTTTTATAATAATTTTATATGAATGAACACTTTTTAGTAATGTTTTTGTAATTAATAATACAAATATAATAATATTATAGAAACGATAATATGCAAATAAATATTGACAGGTTTTTTTGATCATAATATAAATACATAGTTTAAAGTTTTTTTATAATAATAACTATATATGAATGAACACTTTTTAGTAATGTTTTTGTAATTAATAATACAAATATAATAATATTATAGAAACGATAATATGCAAATAAATATTGACAGGTTTTTTTGATCATAATATAAATACATAGTTTAAAGTTTTTTTATAATTATAATTATATATGAATGAACACTTTTTAATAATGTTTTTGTTATGAATAATACATATATAATAATATTATAGGAAGGATAATATACAAATAAATATATATAAATGTTTTTGATTATAATATAAATACATATTTTATAATATTTTTATAATAATAATTATATATGAATGAACACTTTTTAATAATGTTTTTGTTATTAATAATACATATATAATAATATTATAGGAAGGATAATATACAAATAAATATATATAAATGTTTTTGATCATAATATAAATACATATTTTATAATAATTTTATAATTATAATTATATATGATGAACACTTTTTAATAATGATTTTAATAATAATAATACATATATATTAATATTATAGTAAGGATAATATGCAATTAAATATTGACAGGTTTTTTTTATCATATTATAAATACATATTTTAAAATTTTTATATAAAAATTATTATATATGAATGAACAATTTTTAATGATGTTTTTGTAATTAATAATACATATATAATAATATTATAGGAAGGATAATATGCAAATAAATATTCACAGGTTTTTTTTATCATAATATAAATACATATTTTAAAGTTTTTTATAATAATAATTATATATGAATGAACACTTTTTAGTAATGTTTTTGTAATTATTAATAATACAAATATAATAATATTATAGAAACGATGATATGAAAATAAATATTGCCAGGTTTTTTTGATCATAATATAAATACATAGTTTAAAGTTTTTTTATAATTATAATTATATATGAATGAACACTTTTTAATAATGTTTTTGTTATGAATAATACATATGAGGCGTCGAGAGGCCAAGGGAGATATGTGACTTTTAAAAAAATGTTGTCATGGTAACGGGTTTTGTTAAAAAAGGGTGGAATTTCAACAAATAATTCACTTATATCCCTTGGCCTCCAAACTAAACACCTAAGAGTTGGAAGCCAAGGGGTATAAGTGAATTTATTTTTATTTTTATTTAGTTTTTTATGACCATGAAAAAAATACAATGACATTTTTTAAAAAGTCACATATCTCCCTTGGCCTCTCGACGCCTCATATATAATAATATTATAGGAAGGATAATATACAAATAAATATATAAAAATGTTTTTGATCATAATATAAATACATATTTTATAATATTTTTATAATTATAATTATATATGAATGAACACTTTTTAATAATGTTTTTAATAATAATAATACATATATATTAATATTATAGTAAGGATAATATGCAATTAAATATTGACAGGTTTTTTTTTATCATAATATAAATACATATTTTATAATTTTTATATAAAAATAATTATATATGAATGAACACTTTTTAATGATGTTTTTGTTATTAATAATACATATATAATAATATTATAGGAAGGATAATATACAAATAAATATATATAAATGTTTTTGATCATAATATAAATACATATTTTATAATATTTTTATAATAATAATTATATATGAATGAACACTTTTGAATAATGTTTTTGTTATTAATAATACATATATAATAATATTATAGAAAGGATAATATACAAATAAATATATATAAATGTTTTTGATCATAATATAAATACATATTTTATAATATTTTTATAATAATAATTATATATGAATGAACGCTTTTTAATGATGTTTTTGTAATTAATAATACATATATAATAATATTATAGGAAGGATAATATGCAAATAAATATTCACAGTTTTTTTATCATAATATAAATACATATTTAAAAGTTTTTTATAATAATAATTATATATGAATGAACACGTTTTAGTAATGTTTTTGTAATTAATAATACAAATATAATAATATTATAGAAACGATAATATGAAAATAAATATTGACAGGTTTTTTTGATCATAATGTAAATACATAGTTTAAAGTTTTTTTATAATTATAATTATATATGAATGAACACTTTTTAATAATGTTTTTGTTATGAATAATACATATATAATAATATTATAGGAAGGATAATATACAAATAAATATATATAAATGTTTTTGATCATAATATAAATACATATTTTAAAATTTTTATATAAAAATAATTTTATATGAATGAACACTTTTTAATGATGTTTTTGTAATTAATAATACATATATAATAATATTATAGGAAGGATAATATGCAAATAAATATTCACAGGTTTTTTTATCATAATATAAATACATATTTTAAAGTTTTTTATAATAATAATTATATATGAATGAACACTTTTTAGTAATGTTTTTGTAATTAATAATACAAATATAATAATATTATAGAAACGATAATATGAAAATAAATATTGACAGGTTTTTTTGATCATAATATAAATACATAGTTTAAAGTTTTTTTATAATTATAATTATATATGAATGAACACTTTTTAATAATGTTTTTGTTATGAATAATACTTATATAATAATATTATAGTAAGGATAATATGCAATTAAATATTGACAGGTTTTTTTATCATAATATAAATACATATTTTAAAGTTTTTTATAATAATAATAATATATGAACACTTTTTAGTAATGTTTTTGTAATTAATAATCCAAATATAATAATATTATAGAAACGATAATATGCAAATAAATATTGACAGGTTTTTTTGATCATAATATAAATACATAGTTTAAAGTTTTTTTATAATAATAATTATATATGAATGAACACTTTTTAGTAATGTTTTTGTAATTAATAATACAAATATAATAATATTATAGAAACGATAATATGCAAATAAATATTGACAGGTTTTTTTGATCATAATATAAATACATAGTTTAAAGTTTTTTTATAATAATAATTATATATGAATGAACACTTTTTAGTAATGTTTTTGTAATTAATAATACAAATATAATAATATTATAGAAACGATAATATGCAAATAAATATTGACAGGTTTTTTTGATCATAATATAAATACATAGTTTAAAGTTTTTTTATAATTATAATTATATATGAATGAACACTTTTTAATAATGTTTTTGTTATGAATAATACATATATAATAATATTATAGGAAGGATAATATACAAATAAATATATATAAATGTTTTTGATCATAATATAAATACATATTTTATAATAATTTTATAATAATAATAATATATGAATGAACACTTTTTAATAATGTTTTTGTTATTAATAATACATATATAATAATATTATAGGAAGGATAATATACAAATAAATATATAAAAATGTTTTTGATCATAATATAAATACATATTTTATAATATTTTTATAATAATAATTATATATGAATGAACACTTTTTAATAATGTTTTTGTTATTAATAATACATATATAATAATATTATAGGAAGGATAATATGCAAATAAATATTCACAGGTTTTTTTATCATAATATAAATACATATTTTAAAGTTTTTTATAATAATAATAATATATGAATGAACACTTTTTAGTAATGTTTTTGTAATTAATAATACAAATATAATAATATTATAGAAACGATAATATGCAAATAAATATTGACAGGTTTTTTTGATCATAATATAAATACATAGTTTAAAGTTTTTTTATAATAATAATTATATATGAATGAACACTTTTTAGTAATGTTTTTGTAATTAATAATACAAATATAATAATATTATAGAAACGATAATATGCAAATAAATATTGACAGGTTTTTTTGATCATAATATAAATACATAGTTTAAAGTTCTTTTATAATTATAATTATATATGAATGAACACTTTTTAATAATGTTTTTGTTATGAATAATACATATATAATAATATTATAGGAAGGATAATATACAAATAAATATATATAAATGTTTTTGATTATAATATAAATACATATTTTATAATATTTTTATAATAATAATTATATATGAATGAACACTTTTTAATAATGTTTTTGTTATTAATAATACATATATAATAATATTATAGGAAGGATAATATACAAATAAATATATATAAATGTTTTTGATCATAATATAAATACATATTTTATAATAATTTTATAATTATAATTATATATGATGAACACTTTTTAATAATGATTTTAATAATAATAATACATATATATTAATATTATAGTAAGGATAATATGCAATTAAATATTGACAGGTTTTTTTTATCATATTATAAATACATATTTTAAAATTTTTATATAAAAATTATTATATATGAATGAACAATTTTTAATGATGTTTTTGTAATTAATAATACATATATAATAATATTATAGGAAGGATAATATGCAAATAAATATTCACAGGTTTTTTTTATCATAATATAAATACATATTTTAAAGTTTTTTATAATAATAATTATATATGAATGAACACTTTTTAGTAATGTTTTTGTAATTATTAATAATACAAATATAATAATATTATAGAAACGATAATATGAAAATAAATATTGACAGGTTTTTTTGATCATAATATAAATACATAGTTTAAAGTTTTTTTATAATTATAATTATATATGAATGAACACTTTTTAATAATGTTTTTGTTATGAATAATACATATATAATAATATTATAGGAAGGATAATATACAAATAAATATATAAAAATGTTTTTGATCATAATATAAATACATATTTTATAATATTTTTATAATTATAACTATATATGAATGAACACTTTTTAATAATGTTTTTAATAATAATAATACATATATATTAATATTATAGTAAGGATAATATGCAATTAAATATTGACAGGTTTTTTTTTTATCATAATATAAATACATATTTTATAATTTTTATATAAAAATAATTATATATGAATGAACACTTTTTAATGATGTTTTTGTTATTAATAATACATATATAATAATATTATAGGAAGGATAATATACAAATAAATATATATAAATGTTTTTGATCATAATATAAATACATATTTTATAATAGTTTTATAATAATAATTATATATGAATGAACACTTTTGAATAATGTTTTTGTTATTAATAATACATATATAATAATATTATAGGAAGGATAATATACAAATAAATATATATAAATGTTTTTGATCATAATATAAATACATATTTTATAATATTTTTATAATAATAATTATATATGAATGAACACTTTTTAATAATGTTTTTGTTATTAATAATACATATATAATAATATTATAGGAAGGATAATATGCAAATAAATATTCACAGGTTTTTTTGATCATAATATAAATACATAGTTTAAAGTTTTTTTATAATAATAATTATATATGAATGAACACTTTTTAGTAATGTTTTTGTAATTAATAATACAAATATAATAATATTATAGAAACGATAATATGCAAATAAATATTGACAGGTTTTTTTGATCATAATATAAATACATAGTTTAAAGTTTTTTTATAATTATAATTATATATGAATGAACACTTTTTAATAATGTTTTTGTTATTAATAATACATATATAATAATATTATAGGAAGGATAATATACAAATAAATATATATAAATGTTTTTGATCATAATATAAATACATATTTTATAATATTTTTATAATTATAATTATATATGAATGAACACTTTTTAATAATGTTTTTAATAATAATAATACATATATATTAATATTATAGTAAGGATAATATGCAATTAAATATTGACAGGTTTTTTTTATCATAATATAAATACATATTTTAAAATTTTTATATAAAAATAATTATTTATGAATGAACACTTTTTAATGATGTTTTTGTTATTAATAATACATATATAATAATATTATAGGAAGGATAATATACAAATAAATATATATAAATGTTTTTGATCATAATATAAATACATATTTTATAATATTTTTATAATAATAATTTTATATGAATGAATACTTTTGAATAATGTTTTTGTTATTAATAATACATATATAATAATATTATAGGAAGGATAATATACAAATAAATATATATAAATGTTTTTGATCATAATATAAATACATATTTTATAATATTTTTATAATAATAATTATATATGAATGAACACTTTTTAATGATGTTTTTGTAATTAATAATACATATATAATAATATTATAGGAAGGATAATATGCAAATAAATATTCACAGTTTTTTTTATCATAATATAAATACATATTTAAAAGTTTTTTATAATAATAATTATATATGAATGAACACTTTTTAGTAATGTTTTTGTAATTAATAATACAAATATAATAATATTATAGAAACGATAATATGAAAATAAATATTGACAGGTTTTTTTGATCATAATATAAATACATAGTTTAAAGTTTTTTTATAATTATAATTATATATGAATGAACACTTTTTAATAATGTTTTTGTTATGAATAATACTTATATAATAATATTATAGTAAGGATAATATGCAATTAAATATTGACAGGTTTTTTTATCATAATATAAATACATATTTTATAATTTTTATATAAAAATAATTATATATGAATGAACACTTTTTAATGATGTTTTTGTTATTAATAATACATATATAATAATATTATAGGAAGGATAATATACAAATAAATATATATAAATGTTTTTGATCATAATATAAATACATATTTTATAATATTTTTATAATAATATTTATATATGAATGAACACTTTTGAATAATGTTTTTGTTATTAATAATACATATATAATAATATTATAGGAAGGATAATATACAAATAAATATATATAAATGTTTTTGATCATAATATAAATACATATTTTATAATATTTTTATAATAATAATTATATATGAATGAACACTTTTTAATAATGTTTTTGTTATGAATAATACATATATAATAATATTATAGGAAGGATAATATACAAATAAATATATATAAATGTTTTTGATCATAATATAAATACATATTTTATAATATTTTTATAATAATAATAATATATGAATGAACACTTTTTAATAATGTTTTTGTTATGAATAATACATATATAATAATATTATAGGAAGGATAATATACAAATAAATATATATAAATGTTTTTGATCATAATATAAATACATATTTTATAATATTTTTATAATAATAATTATATATGAATGAACACTTTTTAATAATGTTTTTGTTATTAATAATACATATATAATAATATTATAGGAAGGATAATATACAAATAAATATATATAAATGTTTTTGATCATAATATAAATACATATTTTATAATATTTTTATAATAATAATTATATATGAATGAACACTTTTTAATGATGTTTTTGTAATTAATAATACATATATAATAATATTATAGGAATTATAATATGCAAATAAATATTCACAGTTTTTTTTATCATATTATAAATACATATTTAAAAGTTTTTTATAATAATAATTATATATGAATGAACACTTTTTAGTAATGTTTTTGTAATTAATAATACAAATATAATAATATTATAGAAACGATAATATGAAAATAAATATTGACAGGTTTTTTTGATCATAATATAAATACATAGTTTAAAGTTTTTTTATAATTATAATTATATATGAATGAACACTTTTTAATAATGTTTTTGTTATGAATAATACATATATAATAATATTATAGGAAGGATAATATACAAATAAATATATAAAAATGTTTTTGATCATAATATAAATACATATTTTATAATATTTTTTTAATTATAATTATATATGAATGAACACTTTTTAATAATGTTTTTAATAATAATAATACATATATATTAATATTATAGTAAGGATAATATGCAATTAAATATTGACAGGTTTTTTTTATCATAATATAAATACATATTTTATAATTTTTATATAACAATAATTATATATGAATGAACACTTTTTAATGATGTTTTTGTTATTAATAATACATATATAATAATATTATAGGAAGGATAATATACAAATAAATATATATAAATGTTTTTGATCATAATATAAATACATATTTTATAATATTTTTATAATAATAATTATATATGAATGAACACTTTTGAATAATGTTTTTGTTATTTAAAATACATATATAATAATATTATAGGAAGGATAATATACAAATAAATATATATAAATGTTTTTGATCATAATATAAATACATATTTTATAATAATTTTATAATAATAATAATATATGAATGATCACTTTTTAATAATGTTTTTGTTATTAATAATACATATATAATAATATTATAGGAAGGATAATATACAAATAAATATATATAAATGTTTTTGATCATAATATAAATACACATTTTATTATATTTTTATAATTATAATTATATATGAATGAACACTTTTTAATAATGTTTTTAATAATAATAATACATATATATTAATATTATAGTAAGGATAATATGCAAATAAATATTCACAGGTTTTTTTTATCATAATATAAATACATATTTTAAAGTTTTTTATAATAATAATTATATATGAATGAACACTTTTTAGTAATGTTTTTGTAATTAATAATACAAATATAATAATATTATAGAAACGATGATATGAAAATAAATATTGACAGGTTTTTTTGATCATAATATAAATACATAGTTTAAAGTTTTTTTATAATTATAATTATATATGAATGAACACTTTTTAATAATGTTTTTGTTATGAATAATACTTATATAATAATATTATAGTAAGGATAATATGCAATTAAACATTGACAGGTTTTTTTATCATAATATAAATACATATTTTATAATTTTTATATAAAAATAATTATATATGAATAAACACTTTTTAATGATGTTTTTGTTATTAATAATACATATATAATAATATTATAGGAAGGATAATATACAAATAAATATATATAAATGTTTTTGATCATAATATAAATACATATTTTATAATATTTTTATAATAATAATTATATATGAATGAACACTTTTGAATAATGTTTTTGTTATTAATAATACATATATAATAATATTATAGGAAGGATAATATACAAATAAATATATATAAATGTTTTTGATCATAATATAAATACATATTTTATAATATTTTTATAATAATAATAATATATGAATGAACACTTTTTAATAATGTTTTTGTTATGAATAATACATATATAATAATATTATAGGAAGGATAATATTCAAATAAATATATATAAATGTTTTTGATCATAATATAAATACATATTTTATAATATTTTTATAATAATAATTATATATGAATGAACACTTTTTAATAATGTTTTTGTTATTAATAATACATATATAATAATATTATAGGAAGGATAATATACAAATAAATATATATAAATGTTTTTGATCATAATATAAATACATATTTTATAATATTTTTATAATAATAATTATATATGAATGAACACTTTTTAATGATGTTTTTGTAATTAATAATACATATATAATAATATTATAGGAAGGATAATATGCAAATAAATATTCACAGTTTTTTTTTATCATAATATAAATACATATTTAAAATTTTTTTATATTAATAATTATATATGAATGAACACTTTTTAGTAATGTTTTTGTAATTAATAATACAAATATAATAATATTATAGAAACGATAATATGAAAATAAATATTGACAGGTTTTTTTGATCATAATATAAATACATAGTTTAAAGTTTTTTTATAATTATAATTATATATGAATGAACACTTTTTAATAATGTTTTTGTTATGAATAATACATATATAATAATATTATAGGAAGGATAATATACAAATAAATATATAAAAATGTTTTTGATCATAATATAAATACATATTTTATAATATTTTTATAATTATAATTATATATGAATGAACACTTTTTAATAATGTTTTTAATAATAATAATACATATATATTAATATTATAGTAAGGATAATATGCAATTAAATATTGACAGGTTTTTTTTTATCATAATATAAATACATATTTTATAATTTTTATATAAAAATAATTATATATGAATGAACACTTTTTAATGATGTTTTTGTTATTAATAATACATATATAATAATATTATAGGAAGGATAATATACAAATAAATATATATAAATGTTTTTGATCATAATATAAATACATATTTTATAATATTTTTATAATAATAATTATATATGAATGAACACTTTTTAATGATGTTTTTGTAATTAATAATACATATATAATAATATTATAGGAAGGATAATATGCAAATAAATATTCACAGTTTTTTTTTATCATAATATAAATACATATTTAAAAGTTTTTTATAATAATAATTATATATGAATGAACACTTTTTAGTAATGTTTTTGTAATTAATAATACAAATATAATAATATTATAGAAACGATAATATGAAAATAAATATTGACAGGTTTTTTTGATCATAATATAAATACATAGTTTAAAGTTTTTTTATAATTATAATTATATATGAATGAACACTTTTTAATAATGTTTTTGTTATGAATAATACATATATAATAATATTATAGGAAGGATAATATACAAATAAATATATAAAAATGTTTTTGATCATAATATAAATACATATTTTATAATATTTTTTTGATTATAATTATATATGAATGAACACTTTTTAATAATGTTTTTAATAATAATAATACATATATATTAATATTATAGTAAGGATAATATGCAATTAAATATTGACAGGTTTTTTTTTATCATGATATAAATACATATTTTATAATTTTTATATAACAATAATTATATATGAATAAACACTTTATAATGATGTTTTTGTTATTAATAATACATATATAATAATATTATAGGAAGGGATAATATACAAATAAATATATATAAATGTTTTTGATCATAATATAAATACATATTTTATAATATTTTTATAATAATAATTATATATGAATGAACACTTTTGAATAATGTTTTTGTTATTAATAATACATATATAATAATATTATAGGAAAGGATAATATACAAATAAATATATATAAATGTTTTTGATCATAATATAAATACATATTTTATAATATTTTTATAATAATAATAATATATGAATGGAACACTTTTTAATAATGTTTTTGTTATGAATAATACATATATAATAATATTATAGAGAAGGATAATATTCAAATAATATATATAAATGTTTTTGATCATAATATAAATACATATTTTATAATATTTTTATAATAATAATCTATATATGAATGAACACTTTTGAATAATGTTTTTGTTATTAATAATACATATATAATAATATTATAGGAAGGATAATATACAAATAAATATATATAAATGTTTTTGATCATAATATAAATACATATTTTATAATATTTTTATAATAATAATTATATATGAATGAACACTTTTTAATAATGTTTTTGTTATTAATTATACATATATAATAATATTATAGGAAGGATAATATGCAAATAAATATTCACAGGTTTTTTTATCATAATATAAATACATATTTTAAAGTTTTTTATAATAATAATAATAATATATGAACACTTTTTAGTAATGTTTTTGTAATTAATAATCCAAATATAATAATATTATAGAAACGATAATATGCAAAATAAATATTGACAGGTTTTTTTGATCATAATATAAATACATAGTTTAAGTTTTTTTATAATAATAATTATATATGAATGAACACTTTTTAGTAATGTTTTTGTAATTAATAATACAGAATATAATAATATTATAGAAACGATAATATGCAAATAAATATTGACAGGTTTTTTTGATCATAATATAAATACATAGTTTAAAGTTTTTTTATAATTATAATTTTATATGAATGAACACTTTTTAATAATGTTTTTGTTATGAATAATACATATATAATAATATTATAGGAAGGATAATATACAAATAAATATATAAAAATGTTTTTGATCATAATATAAATACATATTTTATAATATTTTTATAATAATAATTATATATGAATGAACACTTTTTAATAATGTTTTTGTTATTAATAATACATATATAATAATATTATAGGAAGGATAATATGCAAATAACTATTCACAGGTTTTTTTATCATAATATAAATACATATTTTAAAGTTTTTTATAATAATAATAATGTATGAATGAACACTTTTTAGTAATGTTTTTGTAATTAATAATACAAATATAATAATATTATAGAAACGATAATATGCAAATAAATATTGACAGGTTTTTTTGATCATAATATAAATACATAGTTTAAAGTTTTTTTATAATAATAATTATATATGAATGAACACTTTTTAGTAATGTTTTTGTAATTAATAATACAAATATAATAATATTATAGAAACGATAATATGCAAATAAATATTGACAGGTTTTTTTGATCATAATATAAATACATAGTTTAAAGTTTTTTTATAATAATAATTATATATGAATGAACACTTTTTAATAATGTTTTTGTTATTAATAATACATATATAATAATATTATAGGAAGGATAATATACAAATAAATATATAAAAATGTTTTTGATCATAATATAAATACATATTTTATAATATTTTTATAATTATAATTATATATGATGAACACTTTTTAATAATGATTTTAATAATAATAATACATATATATTAATATTATAGTAAGGATAATATGCAATTAAATATTGACAGGTTTTTTTTATCATAATATAAATACATATTTTAAAATTTTTATATAAAAATAATTATATATGAATGAACAATTTTTAATGATGTTTTTGTAATTAATAATACATATATAATAATATTATAGGAAGGATAATATGCAAATAAATATTCACAGGTTTTTTTATCATAATATAAATACATATTTTAAAGTTTTTTATAATAATAATTATATATGAATGAACACTTTTTAGTAATGTTTTTGTAATTTTATTAATAATACAAATATAATAATATTATAGAAACGATAATATGAAAATAAATATTGACAGGTTTTTTTGATCATAATATAAATACATAGTTTAAAGTTTTTTTATAATTATAATTATATATGAATGAACACTTTTTAATAATGTTTTTGTTATGAATAATACATATATAATAATATTATAGGAAAGATAATATACAAATAAATATATAAAAATGTTTTTGATCATAATATAAATACATATTTTATAATATTTTTATTATTATAATTATATATAAATGAACACTTTTTAATAATGTTTTTAATAATAATAATACATATATATTAATATTATAGTAAGGATAATATGCAATTAAATATTGACAGGTTTTTTTTATCATAATATAAATACATATTTTATAATTTTTATATAAAAAAAATTATATATGAATGAACACTTTTTAATGATGTTTTTGTTATTAATAATACATATATAATAATATTATAGGAAGGATAATATACAAATAAATATATATAAATGTTTTTGATCATAATATAAATACATATTTTATAATATTTTTATAATAATAATTATATATGAATAAACACTTTTGAATAATGTTTTTGTTATTAATAATACATATATAATAATATTATAGGAAGGATAATATGCAAATAAATATTGACAGGTTTTTTTGATCATAATATAAATACATAGTTTAAAGTTTTTTTATAATTATAATTATATATGAATGAACACTTTTTAATAATGTTTTTGTTATGAATAATACATATATAATAATATTATAGGAAGGATAATATACAAATAAATATATATAAATGTTTTTGATCATAATATAAATACATATTTTATAATATTTTTATAATAATAATAATATATGAATGAACACTTTTTAATAATGTTTTTGTTATGAATAATACATATATAATAATATTATAGGAAGGATAATATACAAATAAATATATATAAATATTTTTGATCATAATATAAATACATATTTTATAATATTTTTATAATAATAATTATATATGAATGAACACTTTTTAATAATGTTTTTGTTATTAATAATACATATATAATAATATTATAGGAAGGATAATATACAAATAAATATATATAAATGTTTTTGATCATAATATAAATACATATTTTATAATATTTTTATAATTATAATTATATATGAATGAACACTTTTTAATAATGTTTTTAATAATAATAATACATATATATTAATATTATAGTAAGGATAATATGCAATTAAATATTGACAGGTTTTTTTTATCATAATATAAATACATATTTTAAAATTTTTATATAAAAATAATTATATATGAATGAACACTTTTTAATGATGTTTTTGTTATTAATAATACATATATAATAATATTATAGGAAGGGATAATATACAAATAAATATATATAAATGTTTTTGATCATAATATAAATACATATTTTATAATATTTTTATAATTATAATTATGTATGATGAACACTTTTTAATAATGATTTTAATAATAATAATACATATATATTAATATTATAGTAAGGATAATATGCAATTAAATTTTGACAGGTTTTTTTTTTATCATATTATAAATACATATTTTAAAATTTTTTATAAAAATAATTATATATGAATGAACAATTTTTTAATGATGTTTTTGTAATTAATAATACATATATAATAATATTATAGGAAGGATAATATGCAAATAAATATTCACAGTAGTTTTTTTATCATAATATAAATACATATTTTAAAGTTTTTTATAATAATAATTATATATGAATGAACACTTTTTAGTAATGTTTTTGTAATTAATAATACAAATATAATAATATTATAGAAACGATAATATGAAAATAAATATTGACAGATTTTTTGATCATAATATAAATACATAGTTTAAAGTTTTTTTATAATTATAATTATATATGAATGAACACTTTTTATAATGTTTTTGTTATGAATAATACATATATAATAATATTATAGGAAGGGATAATATACAAATAAATATATAAAAATGTTTTTGATCATAATATAAATACATATTTTATAATATTTTTATAATTATAATTATATATGAATGAACACTTTTTAATAATGTTTTTAATAATAATAATACATATATATTAATATTATAGTAAGGATAATATGCAATTAAATATTGACAGGTTTTTTTATCATAATATAAATACATATTTTATATTATTTTTATAATAATAATTATATATGAAATGAACACTTTTTAATAATGTTTTTGTTATTAATAATACATATATAATAATATTATAGGAAGGATAATATACAAATAAATATATATAAATGTTTTTGATCATAATATAAATACATATTTTATAATATTTTTATAATAATAATTATATATGAATGAACACTTTTTAATAATGTTTTTGTTATTAATAATACATATATAATAATATTATAGAAACGATAATATGCAAATAAATATTGACAGGTTTTTTTGATCATAATATAAATACATATTTTATAATATTTTTATAATAATAATAATATATGAATGATCACTTTTTAATAATGTTTTTGTTATGAATAATACATATATAATAATATTATAGGAAGGATAATATACAAATAAATATATATAAATATTTTTGATCATAATATAAATACATATTTTATAATATTTTTATAATAATAATTATATATGAATGAACACTTTTTAATAATGTTTTTGTTATTAATAATACATATATAATAATATTATAGGAAGGATAATATACAAATAATTATATATAGAAATGTTTTTGATCATAATATAAATACATATTTTATAATATTTTTTATAATTTATAATTATATATGATGAACACTTTTTAATAATGTTTTATATAATAATAATACATATATATTAATATTATAGTAAGAATAATATGCAATTAAATATTGACAGGTTTTTTTTATCATAATATAAATACATATTTTAAAATTTTATATAAAAATAATTATATATGAATGAACACTTTTTAATGATGTTTTTGTTATTAATAATACATATATAATAATATTATAGGAAGGATAATATACAAATAAAATATATATAAATGTTTTTGATCATAATATAAATACATATTTTATAATATTTTTATAATAATAATTTATATGAATGAATACTTTTGAATAATGTTTTTGTTATTAATAATACATATATAATAATATTATAGGAAGGATAATATACAAATAAATATATATAAATGTTTTTGATCATAATATAAATACATATTTTATAATATTTTTATAATAATAATTATATATGACATGAACTACTTTTTAATGATGTTTTTGTAATTAATAATACATATATAATAATATTATAGGAAGGATAATATGCAAATAAATATTCACAGTTTTTTTTATCATAATATAAATACATATTTAAAAGTTTTTTATAATAATAATTATATATGAATGAACACTTTTTAGTAATGTTTTTGTAATTAATAATACAAATATAATAATATTATAGAAACGATAATATGAAAATAAATATTGACAGGTTTTTTTGATCATAATATAAATACTTAGTTTAAAGTTTTTCTATAATTATAATTATATATGAATGAACACTTTTTAATAATGTTTTTGTTATGAATAATACATATATAATAATATTATAGGAAGGATAATATACAAATAAATATATATAAATGTTTTTGATCATAATATAAATACATATTTTTATATTTTTATATAAAAATAATTTTATATGAATGAACACTTTTTAATGATGTTTTTGTAATTAATAATACATATATAATAATATTATAGGAAGGATAATATGCAAATAAATATTCACAGGTTTTTTTTATCATAATATAAATACATATTTTAAAGTTTTTTATAATAATAATTATATATGAATGAACACTTTTTAGTAATGTTTTTGTAATTAATAATACAAATATAATAATATTATAGAAACGATAATATGAAAATAAATATTGACAGGTTTTTTTGATCATAATATAAATACATAGTTTAAAGTTTTTTTATAATTATAATTATATATGAATGAACACTTTTTAATAATGTTTTTGTTATGAATAATACTTATATAATAATATTTTTGTAAGGATAATATGCAATTAAATATTGACAGGTTTTTTTATCATAATATAAATACATATTTTAAAGTTTTTTATAATAATAATAATATATGAACACTTTTTAGTAATGTTTTTGTAATTAATAATCCAAATATAATAATATTATAGAAACGATAATATGCAAATAAATATTGACAGGTTTTTTTGATCATAATATAAATACATAGTTTAAAGTTTTTTTATAATAATAATTATATATGAATGAACACTTTTTAGTAATGTTTTTGTAATTAATAATACAAATATAATAATATTATAGAAACGATAATATGCAAATAAATATTGACAGGTTTTTTTGATCATAATATAAATACATAGTTTAAAGTTTTTTTATAATAATAATTATATATGAATGAACACTTTTTAGTAATGTTTTTGTAATTAATAATACAAATATAATAATATTATAGAAACGATAATATGCAAATAAATATTGACAGGTTTTTTTGATCATAATATAAATACATAGTTTAAAGTTTTTTTATAATTATAATTATATATGAATGAACACTTTTTAATAATGTTTTTGTTATGAATAATACATATATAATAATATTATAGGAAGGATAATATACAAATAAATATATATAAATGTTTTTGATCATAATATAAATACATATTTTATAATAATTTTATAATAATAATAATATATGAATGAACACTTTTTAATAATGTTTTTGTTATTAATAATACATATATAATAATATTATAGGAAGGATAATATACAAATAAATATATAAAAATGTTTTTAATCATAATATAAATACATATTTTATAATATTTTTATAATAATAATTATATATGAATGAACACTTTTTAATTATGTTTTTGTTATTAATAATACATATATAATAATATTATAGGAAGGATAATATGCAAATAAATATTCACAGGTTTTTTTATCATAATATAAATACATATTTTAAAGTTTTTTATAATAATAATAATATATGAATGAACAATTTTTAGTAATGTTTTTGTAATTAATAATACAAATATAATAATATTATAGAAACGATAATATGCAAATAAATATTGACAGGTTTTTTTGATCATAATATAAATACATAGTTTAAAGTTTTTTTAAAATAATAATTATATATGAATGAACACTTTTTAGTAATGTTTTTGTAATTAATAATACAAATATAATAATATTATAGAAACGATAATATGCAAATAAATATTGACAGGTTTTTTTGATCATAATATAAAAACATAGTTTAAAGTTTTTTTATAATTATAATTATATATGAATGAACACTTTTTAATAATGTTTTTGTTATGAATAATACATATATAATAATATTATAGGAAGGATAATATACAAATAAATATATATAAATGTTTTTGATTATAATATAAATACATATTTTATAATATTTTTATAATAATAATTATATATGAATGAACACTTTTTAATAATGTTTTTGTTATTAATAATACATATATAATAATATTATAGGAAGGATAATATACAAATAAATATATATAAATGTTTTTGATCATAATATAAATACATATTTTATAATATTTTTATAATTATAATTATATATGATGAACACTTTTTAATAATGATTTTAATAATAATAATACATATATATTAATATTATAGTAAGGATAATATGCAATTAAATTTTGACAGGTTTTTTTTATCATATTATAAATACATATTTTAAAATTTTTATATAAAAATAATTATATATGAATGAACAATTTTTAATGATGTTTTTGTAATTAATAATACATATATAATAATATTATAGGAAGGATAATATGCAAATAAATATTCACAGGTTTTTTTTATCATAATATAAATACATAGTTTAAAGTTTTTTTATAATAATAATTGTATATGAATGAACACTTTTTAGTAATGTTTTTGTAATTAATAATACAAATATAATAATATTATAGAAACGATAATATGCAAATAAATATTGACAGGTTTTTTTGATCATAATATAAATACATAGTTTAAAGTTTTTTTATAATTATAATTATATATGAATGACCACTTTTTAATAATGTTTTTGTTATTAATAATACATATATAATAATATTATAGGAAGGATAATATACAAATAAATATATATAAATGTTTTTGATCATAATATAAATACATATTTTATAATATTTTTATAATTATAATTATATATGAATGAACACTTTTTAATAATGTTTTTAATAATAATAATACATATATATTAATATTATAGTAAGGATAATATGCAATTAAATATTGACAGGTTTTTTTTATCATAATATAAATACATATTTTAAAATTTTTATATAAAAATAATTATATATGAATGAACACTTTTTAATGATGTTTTTGTTATTAATAATACATATATAATAATATTATAGGAAGGATAATATACAAATAAATATATATAAATGTTTTTGATCATAATATAAATACATTTTTTATAATATTTTTATAATAATAATTTTATATGAATGAATACTTTTGAATAATGTTTTTGTTATTAATAATACATATATAATAATATTATAGGAAGGATAATATACAAATAAATATATATAAATGTTTTTGATCATAATATAAATACATATTTTATAATATTTTTATAATAATAATTATATATGAATGAACACTTTTTAATGATGTTTTTGTAATTAATAATACATATATAATAATATTATAGGAAGGATAATATGCAAATAAATATTCACAGTTTTTTTTTATCTTAATATAAATACATATTTAAAAGTTTTTTATAATAATAATTATATATGAATGAACACTTTTTAGTAATGTTTTTGTAATTAATAATACAAATATAATAATATTATAGAAACGATAATATGAAAATAAATATTGACAGGTTTTTTTGATCATAATATAAATACATAGTTTAAAGTTTTTTTATAATTATAATTATATATGAATGAACACTTTTTAATAATGTTTTTGTTATGAATAATACATATATAATAATATTATAGGAAGGATAATATACAAATAAATATATATAAATGTTTTTGATCATAATATAAATACATATTTTATAATATTTTTATAATTATAATTATATATGAATGAACACTTTTTAATAATGTTTTTATAATAATAATACATATATATTAATATTATAGTAAGGATAATATGCAAATAAATATTCACAGGTTTTTTTTATCATAATATAAATAAATATTTTAAAGTTTTTTATAATAATAATTATATATGAATGAACACTTTTTAGTAATGTTTTTGTAATTAATAATACAAATATAATAATATTATAGAAACGATAATATGAAAATAAATATTGACAGGTTTTTTTGATCATAATATAAATACATAGTTTAATGTTTTTTTATAATTATAATTATATATGAATGAACACTTTTTAATAATGTTTTTGTTATGAATAATACATATATAATAATATTATAGGAAGGATAATATACAAATAAATATATATAAATGTTTTTGATTATAATATAAATACATATTTTATAATATTTTTATAATAATAATTATATATGAATGAACACTTTTTAATTATGTTTTTGTTATTAATAATACATATATAATAATATTATAAGAAGGATAATATGCAAATAAATATTCACAGGTTTTTTTATCATAATATAAATACATATTTTAAAGTTTTTTATAATAATAATAATATATGAATGAACACTTTTTAGTAATGTTTTTGTAATTAATAATACAAATATAATAATATTATAGAAACGATAATATGCAAATAAATATTGACAGGTTTTTTTGATCATAATATAAATACATAGTTTAAAGTTTTTTTAAAATAATAATTATATATGAATGAACACTTTTTAGTAATGTTTTTGTAATTAATAATACAAATATAATAATATTATAGAAACGATAATATGCAAATAAATATTGACAGGTTTTTTTGATCATAATATAAAAACATAGTTTAAAGTTTTTTTATAATTATAATTATATATGAATGAACACTTTTTAATAATGTTTTTGTTATGAATAATACATATATAATAATATTATAGGAAGGATAATATACAAATAAATATATATAAATGTTTTTGATTATAAAACATTATTAAAAAGTGTTCATTCATATATAATTATAATTATAAAAATATTATAAAATATGTATTTATATTATGATCAAAAACATTTTTATATATTTATTTGTATATTATCCTTCCTATAATATTATTATATATGTATTATTCATAACAAAAACATTATTAAAAAGTGTTCATTCATATATAATTATAATTATAAAAAAACTTTAAACTATGTATTTATATTATGATCCAAAAAAACTTGTCAATATTTATTTGCATATTATTGTTTCTATAATATTATTATATTTGTATTATTAATTACAAAAACATTACTAAAAAGTGTTCATTCATATATAATTATTATTATAAAAAACTTTAAAATATGTATTTATATTATGATAAAAAAAACCTGTCAATATTTAATTGCATATTATCCTTCCTATAATATTAATATATATGTATTATTATTATTAAAAACATTATTAAAAAGTGTTCATTCATATATAATTATTATTATAAAAATATTATAAAATATGTATTTATATTATGATCAAAAACATTTATATATATTTATTTGTATATTATCCTTCCTATAATATTATTATATATGTATTATTAATAACAAAAACATTATTCAAAAGTGTTCATTCATATATAATTATTATTATAAAAATATTATAAAATATGTATTTATATTATGATCAAAAACATTTATATATATTTATTTGTATATTATCCTTCCTATAATATTATTATATATGTATTATTAATAACAAAAACATCATTAAAAAGTGTTCATTCATATATAATTATTTTTATATAAAAATTTTAAAATATGTATTTATATTATGATAAAAAAAACCTGTCAATATTTAATTGCATATTATCCTTACTATAATATTAATATATATGTATTATTATTATTAAAAACATTATTAAAAAGTGTTCATTCATGTATAATAATAATTATAAAAATATTATAAAATATGTATTTATATTATGATCAAAAACATTTATATATATTTATTTGTATATTATCCTTCCTATAATATTATTATATATGTATTATTAATAACAAAAACATTATTCAAAAGTGTTCATTCATATATAATTATTATTATAAAAATATTATAAAATAATATGTATTTATATTATGATCAAAAACATTTATATATATTTATTTGTATATTATCCTTCCTATAATATTATTATATATGTATTATTAATAACAAAAACATCATTAAAAAGTGTTCATTCATATATAATTATTTTTATATAAAAATTTTAAAATATGTATTTATATTATGATAAAAAAAAACCTGTCAATATTTAATTGCATATTATCCTTACTATAATATTAATATATATGTATTATTATAATTAAAAACATTATTAAAAAGTGTTCATTCATATATAATTATAATTATAAAAATATTATAAAATATGTATTTATATTATGATCAAAAACATTTATATATATTTATTTGTATATTATCCTTCCTATAATATTATTATACATGTATTATTCATAACAAAAACATTATTAAAAAGTGTTCATTCATATATAATTATAATTATAAAAAAACTTTAAACTATGTATTTATATTATGATCAAAAAAAACCTGTCAATATTTATTTGCATATTATCGTTTCTATAATATTATTATATTTGTATTATAATTACAAAACATTACTAAAAAGTGTTCATTCATATATAATTATTATTATAAAAAAAACTTTAAACTATGTATTTATATTATGATCAAAAAAACCTGTCAATATTTATTTGCATATTATCGTTTCTATAATATTATTATATTTGTATTATTAATTACAAAAACATTACTAAAAGTGTTCATTCATATATTATTATTATTAAAAAAAAAAACTTTAAAATATGTATTTATATTATGATAAAAAAACCTGTGAATATTTATTTGCATATTATCCTTCCTATAATATTATTATATATGTATTATTAATAACAAAAACATTATTAAAAAGTGTTCATTCATATATAATTATTATTATAAAAATATTATAAAATATGTATTTATATTATGATCAAAAACATTTATATATATTTATTTGTATATTATCCTTCCTAAAATATTATTATATATGTATTATTAATAACAAAAACATTATTCAAAAGTGTTCATTCATATATAATTATTATTATAAAAATATTATAAAATATGTATTTATATTATGATCAAAAACATTTATATATATTTATTTGTATATTATCCTTCCTATAATATTATTATATATGTATTATTCATAACAAAAACATCATTAAAAAGTGTTCATTCATATATAATTATTTTTATATAAAAATTATAAAATATGTATTTATATTATGATAAAAAAAACCTGTCAATATTTAATTGCATATTATCCTTACTATAATATTAATATATATGTATTATTATTATTAAAAACATTATTAAAAAGTGGTCATTCATATATAATTATAATTATAAAAATATTATAAAATATGTATTTATATTATGATCAAAAACATTTTTATATATTTATTTGTATATTATCCTTCCTATAATATTATTATATATGTATTATTCATAACAAAAACATTATTAAAAAGTGTTCATTCATATATAATTATAATTATAAAAAAACTTTAAACTATGTATTTATATTATGATCAAAAAAACCTGTCAATATTTATTTGCATATTATTGTTTCTTTAATATTATTATATTTGTATTATTAATTACAAAAACATTACTAAAAAGTGTTCATTCATATATAATTATTATTATTAAAAGATTTAAAATATGTATTTATATTATGATAAAAAAAAACCTGTCAATATTTAATTGCATATTATCCTTCCTATAATATTAATATATATGTATTATTATTATTAAAAACATTATTAAAAAGTGTTCATTCATATATAATTATTTTTATATAAAGATTATAAAATATGTATTTATATTATGATAAAAAAACCTGTCAATATTTAATTGCATATTATCCTTACTATAATATTAATATATATGTATTATTATTATTAAAAACATTATTAAAAAGTGTTCATTCATATATAATTATAATTATAAAAATATTATAAAATATGTATTTATATTATGATCAAAAACATTTTTATATATTTATTTGTATATTATCCTTCCTATAATATTATTATATATGTATTATTCATAACAAAAACATTATTAAAAAGTGTTCATTCATATATAATTATAATTATAAAAAAACTTTAAACTATGTATTTATATTATGATCAAAAAAACTTGTCAATATTTATTTGCATATTATTGTTTCTATAATATTATTATATTTGTATTATTAATTACAAAAACATTACTAAAAAGTGTTCATTCATATATAATTATTATTATAAAAAACTTTAAAATATGTATTTATATTATGATAAAAAAAACCTGTCAATATTTAATTGCATATTATCCTTCCTATAATATTAATATATATGTATTATTATTATTAAAAACATTATTAAAAAGTGTTCATTCATATATAATTATAATTATAAAAATATTATAAAATATGTATTTATATTATGATCAAAAACATTTATATATATTTATTTGTATATTATCCTTCCTATAATATTATTATATATGTATTATTAATAACAAAAACATTATTCAAAAGTGTTCATTCATATATAATTATTATTATAAAAATATTATAAAATATGTATTTATATTATGATCAAAAACATTTATATATATTTATTTGTATATTATCCTTCCTATAATATTATTATATATGTATTATTAATAACAAAAACATCATTAAAAAGTGTTCATTCATATATAATTATTTTTATATAAAAATTTTAAAATATGTATTTATATTATGATAAAAAAAACCTGTCAATATTTAATTGCATATTATCCTTACTATAATATTAATATATATGTATTATTATTATTAAAAACATTATTAAAAAGTGTTCATTCATGTATAATAATAATTATAAAAATATTATAAAATATGTATTTATATTATGATCAAAAACATTTATATATATTTATTTGTATATTATCCTTCCTATAATATTATTATATATGTATTATTAATAACAAAAACATTATTCAAAAGTGTTCATTCATATATAATTATTATTATAAAAATATTATAAAATATGTATTTATATTATGATCAAAAACATTTATATATATTTATTTGTATATTATCCTTCCTATAATATTATTATATATGTATTATTAATAACAAAAACATCATTAAAAAGTGTTCATTCATATATAATTATTTTTATATAAAAATTTTAAAATATGTATTTATATTATGATAAAAAAAACCTGTCAATATTTAATTGCATATTATCCTTACTATAATATTAATATATATGTATTATTATTATTAAAAACATTATTAAAATGTGTTCATTCATATATAATTATAATTATAAAAATATTATAAAATATGTATTTATATTATGATCAAAAACATTTATATATATTTATTTGTATATTATCCTTCCTATAATATTATTATACATGTATTATTCATAACAAAAACATTATTAAAAAGTGTTCATTCATATATAATTATAATTATAAAAAAACTTTAAACTATGTATTTATATTATGATCAAAAAAACCTGTCAATATTTATTTGCATATTATCGTTTCTATAATATTATTATATTTGTATTATTAATTACAAAAACATTACTAAAAAGTGTTCATTCATATATAATTATTATTATAAAAAAACTTTAAACTATGTATTTATATTATGATCAAAAAAACCTGTCAATATTTATTTGCATATTATCGTTTCTATAATATTATTATATATGTATTATTAATTACAAAAACATTACTAAAAAGTGTTCATTCATATATTATTATTATTAAAAAAAAAACTTTAAAATATGTATTTATATTATGATAAAAAAACCTGTGAATATTTATTTGCATATTATCGTTCCTATAATATTATTATATATGTATTATTAATAACAAAAACATTATTAAAAAGTGTTCATTCATATATAATTATTATTATAAAAATATTATAAAATATGTATTTATATTATGATCAAAAACATTTATATATATTTATTTGTATATTATCCTTCCTAAAATATTATTATATATGTATTATTAATAACAAAAACATTATTCAAAAGTGTTCATTCATATATAATTATTATTATAAAAATATTATAAAATATGTATTTATATTATGATCAAAAACATTTATATATATTTATTTGTATATTATCCTTCCTATAATATTATTATATATGTATTATTCATAACAAAAACATCATTAAAAAGTGTTCATTCATATATAATTATTTTTATATAAAAATTATAAAATATGTATTTATATTATGATAAAAAAAACCTGTCAATATTTAATTGCATATTATCCTTACTATAATATTAATATATATGTATTATTATTATTAAAAACATTATTAAAAAGTGGTCATTCATATATAATTATAATTATAAAAATATTATAAAATATGTATTTATATTATGATCAAAAACATTTTTATATATTTATTTGTATATTATCCTTCCTATAATATTATTATATATGTATTATTCATAACAAAAACATTATTAAAAAGTGTTCATTCATATATAATTATAATTATAAAAAAACTTTAAACTATGTATTTATATTATGATCAAAAAAACCTGTCAATATTTATTTGCATATTATTGTTTCTTTAATATTATTATATTTGTATTATTAATTACAAAAACATTACTAAAAAGTGTTCATTCATATATAATTATTATTATTAAAAGATTTAAAATATGTATTTATATTATGATAAAAAAAACCTGTCAATATTTAATTGCATATTATCCTTCCTATAATATTAATATATATGTATTATTATTATTAAAAACATTATTAAAAAGTGTTCATTCATATATAATTATAATTATAAAAAATATTATAAAATATGTATTTATATTATGATCAAAAACATTTATATATATTTATTTGTATATTATCCTTCCTATAATATTATTATATATGTATTATTCATAACAAAAACATTATTAAAAAGTGTTCATTCATATATAATTATTATTATAAAAATATTATAAAATATGTTTTTATATTATGATCAAAAACATTTATATATATTTATTTGTATATTATCCTTCCTATAATATTATTATATATGTATTATTCATAACAAAAACATTATTAAAAAGTGTTCATTCATATATTATTATAATTATAAAAATATTATAAAATATGTATTTATATTATGATCAAAAACATTTATATATATTTATTTGTATATTATCCTTCCTATAATATTATTATATATGTATTATTCATAACAAAAACATTATTCAAAAGTGTTCATTCATATATAATTATAATTATAAAAATATTATAAAATATGTATTTATATTATGATCAAAAACATTTTTATATATTTATTTGTATATTATCCTTCCTATAATATTATTATATATGTATTATTCATAACAAAAACATTATTAAAAAGTGTTCGTTCATATATAATTATAATTATAAAAAAACTTTAAACTATGTATTTATATTATGATCAAAAAAACTGTCAATATTTATTTTCATATTGTCGTTTCTATAATATTATTATATTTGTATTATTAATTACAAAAACATTACTAAAAAGTGTTCATTCATATATAATTATTATTATAAAAAACTTTAAAATATGTATTTATATTATGATAAAAAAAACCTGTGAATATTTATTTGCATATTATCCTTCCTATAATATTATTATATATGTATTATTAATAACAAAAACATTATTAAAAAGTGTTCATTCATATATAATTATTATTATAAAAATATTATAAAATATGTTTTTATATTATGATCAAAAACATTTATATATATTTATTTGTATATTATCCTTCCTATAATATTATTATATATGTATTATTCATAACAAAAACATTATTAAAAAGTGTTCATTCATATATTATTATAATTATAAAAATATTATAAAATATGTATTTATATTATGATTAAAAACATTTATATATATTTATTTGTATATTATCCTTCCTATAATATTATTATATATGTATTATTCATAACAAAAACATTATTAAAAAGTGTTCATTCATATATAATTATAATTATAAAAAAACTTTAAACTATGTATTTATATTATGATCAAAAAACCTGTCAATATTTATTTGCATATTATCGTTTCTATAATATTATTATATTTGTATTATTAATTACAAAAACATTACTAAAAAGTGTTCATTCATATATATTTATTATTATAAAAAAACTTTAAACTATGTATTTATATTATGATCAAAAAAACCTGTCAATATTTATTTGCATATTATCGTTTCTATAATATTATTATATTTGTATTATTAATTACAAAAACATTACTAAAAAGTGTTCATTCATATATTATTATTATTATAAAAAACTTTAAAATATGTATTTATATTATGATAAAAAAACCTGTGAATATTTATTTGCATATTATCCTTCCTATAATATTATTATATATGTATTATTAATAACAAAATTATTATTAAAAAGTGTTCATTCATATACAATTATTATTATAAAAATATTACAAAATATGTATTTATATTATGATCAAAAACATTTATATATATTTATTTGTATATTATCCTTCCTATAATATTATTATATATGTATTATTAATAACAAAAACATTATTTAAAAGTGTTTATTCATATATAATTATTATTATAAAAATATTATAAAATATGTATTTATATTATGATCAAAAACATTTATATATATTTATTTGTATATTATCCTTCCTATAATATTATTATATATGTATTATTAATAACAAAAACATCATTAAAAAGTGTTCATTCATATATAATTATTTTTATATAAAAATTTTAAAATATGTATTTATATTATGATAAAAAAAAACCTGTCAATATTTAATTGCATATTATCCTTACTATAATATTAATATATATGTATTATTATAATTAAAAACATTATTAAAAAGTGTTCATTCATATATAATTATAATTATAAAAATATTATAAAATATGTATTTATATTATGATCAAAAACATTTATATATATTTATTTGTATATTATCCTTCCTATAATATTATTATACATGTATTATTCATAACAAAAACATTATTAAAAAGTGTTCATTCATATATAATTATAATTATAAAAAAACTTTAAACTATGTATTTATATTATGATCAAAAAAAACCTGTCAATATTTATTTGCATATTATCGTTTCTATAATATTATTATATTTGTATTATTAATTACAAAAACATTACTAAAAAGTGTTCATTCATATATAATTATTATTATAAAAAAACTTTAAACTATGTATTTATATTATGATCAAAAAAACCTGTCAATATTTATTTGCATATTATCGTTTCTATAATATTATTATATTTGTATTATTAATTACAAAAACATTACTAAAAAGTGTTCATTCATATATTATTATTATTAAAAAAAAAACTTTAAAATATGTATTTATATTATGATAAAAAAACCTGTGAATATTTATTTGCATATTATCCTTCCTATAATATTATTATATATGTATTATTAATAACAAAAACATTATTAAAAAGTGTTCATTCATATATAATTATTATTATAAAAATATTATAAAATATGTATTTATATTATGATCAAAAACATTTATATATATTTATTTGTATATTATCCTTCCTAAAATATTATTATATATGTATTATTAATAACAAAAACATTATTCAAAAGTGTTCATTCATATATAATTATTATTATAAAAATATTATAAAATATGTATTTATATTATGATCAAAAACATTTATATATATTTATTTGTATATTATCCTTCCTATAATATTATTATATATGTATTATTCATAACAAAAACATCATTAAAAAGTGTTCATTCATATATAATTATTTTTATATAAAAATTATAAAATATGTATTTATATTATGATAAAAAAAACCTGTCAATATTTAATTGCATATTATCCTTACTATAATATTAATATATATGTATTATTATTATTAAAAACATTATTAAAAAGTGGTCATTCATATATAATTATAATTATAAAAATATTATAAAATATGTATTTATATTATGATCAAAAACATTTTTATATATTTATTTGTATATTATCCTTCCTATAATATTATTATATATGTATTATTCATAACAAAAACATTATTAAAAAGTGTTCATTCATATATAATTATAATTATAAAAAAACTTTAAACTATGTATTTATATTATGATCAAAAAAACCTGTCAATATTTATTTGCATATTATTGTTTCTTTAATATTATTATATTTGTATTATTAATTACAAAAACATTACTAAAAAGTGTTCATTCATATATAATTATTATTATTAAAAGATTTAAAATATGTATTTATATTATGATAAAAAAAACCTGTCAATATTTAATTGCATATTATCCTTCCTATAATATTAATATATATGTATTATTATTATTAAAAACATTATTAAAAAGTGTTCATTCATATATAATTATTTTTATATAAAGATTATAAAATATGTATTTATATTATGATAAAAAAACCTGTCAATATTTAATTGCATATTATCCTTACTATAATATTAATATATATGTATTATTATTATTAAAAACATTATTAAAAAGTGTTCATTCATATATAATTATAATTATAAAAATATTATAAAATATGTATTTATATTATGATCAAAAACATTTTTATATATTTATTTGTATATTATCCTTCCTATAATATTATTATATATGTATTATTCATAACAAAAACATTATTAAAAAGTGTTCATTCATATATAATTATAATTATAAAAAAACTTTAAACTATGTATTTATATTATGATCAAAAAAACTTGTCAATATTTATTTGCATATTATTGTTTCTATAATATTATTATATTTGTATTATTAATTACAAAAACATTACTAAAAAGTGTTCATTCATATATAATTATTATTATAAAAAACTTTAAAATATGTATTTATATTATGATAAAAAAAACCTGTCAATATTTAATTGCATATTATCCTTCCTATAATATTAATATATATGTATTATTATTATTAAAAACATTATTAAAAAGTGTTCATTCATATATAATTATAATTATAAAAATATTATAAAATATGTATTTATATTATGATCAAAAACATTTATATATATTTATTTGTATATTATCCTTCCTATAATATTATTATACATGTATTATTCATAACAAAAACATTATTAAAAAGTGTTCATTCATATATAATTATAATTATAAAAAAACTTTAAACTATGTATTTATATTATGATCAAAAAAACCTGTCAATATTTATTTGCATATTATCGTTTCTATAATATTATTATATTTGTATTATTAATTACAAAAACATTACTAAAAAGTGTTCATTCATATATAATTATTATTATAAAAAAACTTTAAACTATGTATTTATATTATGATCAAAAAAACCTGTCAATATTTATTTGCATATTATCGTTTCTATAATATTATTATATATGTATTATTAATTACAAAAACATTACTAAAAAGTGTTCATTCATATATTATTATTATTAAAAAAAAAACTTTAAAATATGTATTTATATTATGATAAAAAAACCTGTGAATATTTATTTGCATATTATCGTTCCTATAATATTATTATATATGTATTATTAATAACAAAAACATTATTAAAAAGTGTTCATTCATATATAATTATTATTATAAAAATATTATAAAATATGTATTTATATTATGATCAAAAACATTTATATATATTTATTTGTATATTATCCTTCCTAAAATATTATTATATATGTATTATTAATAACAAAAACATTATTCAAAAGTGTTCATTCATATATAATTATTATTATAAAAATATTATAAAATATGTATTTATATTATGATCAAAAACATTTATATATATTTATTTGTATATTATCCTTCCTATAATATTATTATATATGTATTATTCATAACAAAAACATCATTAAAAAGTGTTCATTCATATATAATTATTTTTATATAAAAATTATAAAATATGTATTTATATTATGATAAAAAAAACCTGTCAATATTTAATTGCATATTATCCTTACTATAATATTAATATATATGTATTATTATTATTAAAAACATTATTAAAAAGTGGTCATTCATATATAATTATAATTATAAAAATATTATAAAATATGTATTTATATTATGATCAAAAACATTTTTATATATTTATTTGTATATTATCCTTCCTATAATATTATTATATATGTATTATTCATAACAAAAACATTATTAAAAAGTGTTCATTCATATATAATTATAATTATAAAAAAACTTTAAACTATGTATTTATATTATGATCAAAAAAACCTGTCAATATTTATTTGCATATTATTGTTTCTTTAATATTATTATATTTGTATTATTAATTACAAAAACATTACTAAAAAGTGTTCATTCATATATAATTATTATTATTAAAAGATTTAAAATATGTATTTATATTATGATAAAAAAAACCTGTCAATATTTAATTGCATATTATCCTTCCTATAATATTAATATATATGTATTATTATTATTAAAAACATTATTAAAAAGTGTTCATTCATATATAATTATAATTATAAAAAATATTATAAAATATGTATTTATATTATGATCAAAAACATTTATATATATTTATTTGTATATTATCCTTCCTATAATATTATTATATATGTATTATTCATAACAAAAACATTATTAAAAAGTGTTCATTCATATATAATTATTATTATAAAAATATTATAAAATATGTTTTTATATTATGATCAAAAACATTTATATATATTTATTTGTATATTATCCTTCCTATAATATTATTATATATGTATTATTCATAACAAAAACATTATTAAAAAGTGTTCATTCATATATTATTATAATTATAAAAATATTATAAAATATGTATTTATATTATGATCAAAAACATTTATATATATTTATTTGTATATTATCCTTCCTATAATATTATTATATATGTATTATTCATAACAAAAACATTATTCAAAAGTGTTCATTCATATATAATTATAATTATAAAAATATTATAAAATATGTATTTATATTATGATCAAAAACATTTTTATATATTTATTTGTATATTATCCTTCCTATAATATTATTATATATGTATTATTCATAACAAAAACATTATTAAAAAGTGTTCGTTCATATATAATTATAATTATAAAAAAACTTTAAACTATGTATTTATATTATGATCAAAAAAACTGTCAATATTTATTTTCATATTGTCGTTTCTATAATATTATTATATTTGTATTATTAATTACAAAAACATTACTAAAAAGTGTTCATTCATATATAATTATTATTATAAAAAACTTTAAAATATGTATTTATATTATGATAAAAAAAACCTGTGAATATTTATTTGCATATTATCCTTCCTATAATATTATTATATATGTATTATTAATAACAAAAACATTATTAAAAAGTGTTCATTCATATATAATTATTATTATAAAAATATTATAAAATATGTTTTTATATTATGATCAAAAACATTTATATATATTTATTTGTATATTATCCTTCCTATAATATTATTATATATGTATTATTCATAACAAAAACATTATTAAAAAGTGTTCATTCATATATTATTATAATTATAAAAATATTATAAAATATGTATTTATATTATGATTAAAAACATTTATATATATTTATTTGTATATTATCCTTCCTATAATATTATTATATATGTATTATTCATAACAAAAACATTATTAAAAAGTGTTCATTCATATATAATTATAATTATAAAAAAACTTTAAACTATGTATTTATATTATGATCAAAAAACCTGTCAATATTTATTTGCATATTATCGTTTCTATAATATTATTATATTTGTATTATTAATTACAAAAACATTACTAAAAAGTGTTCATTCATATATATTTATTATTATAAAAAAACTTTAAACTATGTATTTATATTATGATCAAAAAAACCTGTCAATATTTATTTGCATATTATCGTTTCTATAATATTATTATATTTGTATTATTAATTACAAAAACATTACTAAAAAGTGTTCATTCATATATTATTATTATTATAAAAAACTTTAAAATATGTATTTATATTATGATAAAAAAACCTGTGAATATTTATTTGCATATTATCCTTCCTATAATATTATTATATATGTATTATTAATAACAAAATTATTATTAAAAAGTGTTCATTCATATACAATTATTATTATAAAAATATTACAAAATATGTATTTATATTATGATCAAAAACATTTATATATATTTATTTGTATATTATCCTTCCTATAATATTATTATATATGTATTATTAATAACAAAAACATTATTTAAAAGTGTTCATTCATATATAATTATTATTATAAAAATATTATAAAATATGTATTTATATTATGATCAAAAACATTTATATATATTTATTTGTATATTATCCTTCCTATAATATTATTATATATGTATTATTAATAACAAAAACATCATTAAAAAGTGTTCATTCATATATAATTATTTTTATATAAAAATTTTAAAATATGTATTTATATTATGATAAAAAAAAACCTGTCAATATTTAATTGCATATTATCCTTACTATAATATTAATATATATGTATTATTATAATTAAAAACATTATTAAAAAGTGTTCATTCATATATAATTATAATTATAAAAATATTATAAAATATGTATTTATATTATGATCAAAAACATTTATATATATTTATTTGTATATTATCCTTCCTATAATATTATTATACATGTATTATTCATAACAAAAACATTATTAAAAAGTGTTCATTCATATATAATTATAATTATAAAAAAACTTTAAACTATGTATTTATATTATGATCAAAAAAAACCTGTCAATATTTATTTGCATATTATCGTTTCTATAATATTATTATATTTGTATTATTAATTACAAAAACATTACTAAAAAGTGTTCATTCATATATAATTATTATTATAAAAAAACTTTAAACTATGTATTTATATTATGATCAAAAAAACCTGTCAATATTTATTTGCATATTATCGTTTCTATAATATTATTATATTTGTATTATTAATTACAAAAACATTACTAAAAAGTGTTCATTCATATATTATTATTATTAAAAAAAAAAACTTTAAAATATGTATTTATATTATGATAAAAAAACCTGTGAATATTTATTTGCATATTATCCTTCCTATAATATTATTATATATGTATTATTAATAACAAAAACATTATTAAAAAGTGTTCATTCATATATAATTATTATTATAAAAATATTATAAAATATGTATTTATATTATGATCAAAAACATTTATATATATTTATTTGTATATTATCCTTCCTAAAATATTATTATATATGTATTATTAATAACAAAAACATTATTCAAAAGTGTTCATTCATATATAATTATTATTATAAAAATATTATAAAATATGTATTTATATTATGATCAAAAACATTTATATATATTTATTTGTATATTATCCTTCCTATAATATTATTATATATGTATTATTCATAACAAAAACATCATTAAAAAGTGTTCATTCATATATAATTATTTTTATATAAAAATTATAAAATATGTATTTATATTATGATAAAAAAAACCTGTCAATATTTAATTGCATATTATCCTTACTATAATATTAATATATATGTATTATTATTATTAAAACATTATTAAAAAGTGGTCATTCATATATAATTATAATTATAAAAATATTATAAAATATGTATTTATATTATGATCAAAAACATTTTTATATATTTATTTGTATATTATCCTTCCTATAATATTATTATATATGTATTATTCATAACAAAAACATTATTAAAAAGTGTTCATTCATATATAATTATAATTATAAAAAAACTTTAAACTATGTATTTATATTATGATCAAAAAAACCTGTCAATATTTATTTGCATATTATTGTTTCTTTAATATTATTATATTTGTATTATTAATTACAAAAATATTACTAAAAAGTGTTCATTCATATATAATTATTATTATTAAAAGATTTAAAATATGTATTTATATTATGATAAAAAAAACCTGTCAATATTTAATTGCATATTATCCTTCCTATAATATTAATATATATGTATTATTATTATTAAAAACATTATTAAAAAGTGTTCATTCGTATATAATTATTTTTATATAAAGATTATAAAATATGTATTTATATTATGATAAAAAAACCTGTCAATATTTAATTGCATATTATCCTTACTATAATATTAATATATATGTATTATTATTATTAAAAACATTATTAAAAAGTGTTCATTCATATATAATTATAATTATAAAAATATTATAAAATATGTATTTATATTATGATCAAAAACATTTTTATATATTTATTTGTATATTATCCTTCCTATAATATTATTATATATGTATTATTCATAACAAAAACATTATTAAAAAGTGTTCATTCATATATAATTATAATTATAAAAAAACTTTAAACTATGTATTTATATTATGATCAAAAAAACTTGTCAATATTTATTTGCATATTATTGTTTCTATAATATTATTATATTTGTATTATTAATTACAAAAACATTACTAAAAAGTGTTCATTCATATATAATTATTATTATAAAAAACTTTAAAATATGTATTTATATTATGATAAAAAAAACCTGTCAATATTTAATTGCATATTATCCTTCCTATAATATTAATATATATGTATTATTATTATTAAAAACATTATTAAAAAGTGTTCATTCATATATAATTATAATTATAAAAATATTATAAAATATGTATTTATATTATGATCAAAAACATTTATATATATTTATTTGTATATTATCCTTCCTATAATATTATTATATATGTATTATTAATAACAAAAACATTATTCAAAAGTGTTCATTCATATATAATTATTATTATAAAAATATTATAAAATATGTATTTATATTATGATCAAAAACATTTATATATATTTATTTGTATATTATCCTTCCTATAATATTATTATATATGTATTATTAATAACAAAAACATCATTAAAAAGTGTTCATTCATATATAATTATTTTTATATAAAAATTTTAAAATATGTATTTATATTATGATAAAAAAAACCTGTCAATATTTAATTGCATATTATCCTTACTATAATATTAATATATATGTATTATTATTATTAAAAACATTATTAAAAAGTGTTCATTCATGTATAATAATAATTATAAAAATATTATAAAATATGTATTTATATTATGATCAAAAACATTTATATATATTTATTTGTATATTATCCTTCCTATAATATTATTATATATGTATTATTAATAACAAAAACATTATTCAAAAGTGTTCATTCATATATAATTATTATTATAAAAATATTATAAAATATGTATTTATATTATGATCAAAAACATTTATATATATTTATTTGTATATTATCCTTCCTATAATATTATTATATATGTATTATTAATAACAAAAACATCATTAAAAAGTGTTCATTCATATATAATTATTTTTATATAAAAATTTTAAAATATGTATTTATATTATGATAAAAAAAACCTGTCAATATTTAATTGCATATTATCCTTACTATAATATTAATATATATGTATTATTATTATTAAAAACATTATTAAAAAGTGTTCATTCATATATAATTATAATTATAAAAATATTATAAAATATGTATTTATATTATGATCAAAAACATTTATATATATTTATTTGTATATTATCCTTCCTATAATATTATTATACATGTATTATTCTCATAACAAAACATTATTAAAAAGTGTTCATTCATATATAATTATAATTATAAAAAAACTTTAAACTATGTATTTATATTATGATCAAAAAAACCTGTCAATATTTATTTGCATATTATTGTTTCTTTAATATTATTATATTTGTATTATTAATTACAAAAACATTACTAAAAAGTGTTCATTCATATATAATTATTATTATTAAAAGATTTAAAATATGTATTTATATTATGATAAAAAAAACCTGTCAATATTTAATTGCATATTATCCTTCCTATAATATTAATATATATGTATTATTATTATTAAAAACATTATTAAAAAGTGTTCATTCATATATAATTATAATTATAAAAAATATTATAAAATATGTATTTATATTATGATCAAAAACATTTATATATATTTATTTGTATATTATCCTTCCTATAATATTATTATATATGTATTATTCATAACAAAAACATTATTAAAAAGTGTTCATTCATATATAATTATTATTATAAAAATATTATAAAATATGTTTTTATATTATGATCAAAAACATTTATATATATTTATTTGTATATTATCCTTCCTATAATATTATTATATATGTATTATTCATAACAAAAACATTATTAAAAAGTGTTCATTCATATATTATTTTAATTATAAAAATATTATAAAATATGTATTTATATTATGATCAAAAACATTTATATATATTTATTTGTATATTATCCTTCCTATAATATTATTATATATGTATTATTCATAACAAAAACATCATTAAAAAGTGTTCATTCATATATAATTATTTTTATATAAAAATTATAAAATATGTATTTATATTATGATAAAAAAAACCTGTCAATATTTAATTGCATATTATCCTTACTATAATATTAATATATATGTATTATTATTATTAAAAACATTATTAAAAAGTGGTCATTCATATATAATTATAATTATAAAAATATTATAAAATATGTATTTATATTATGATCAAAAACATTTTTATATATTTATTTGTATATTATCCTTCCTATAATATTATTATATATGTATTATTCATAACAAAACATTATTAAAAAGTGTTCATTCATATATAATTATAATTATAAAAAAACTTTAAACTATGTATTTATATTATGATCAAAAAAACCTGTCAATATTTATTTGCATATTATTGTTTCTTTAATATTATTATATTTGTATTATTAATTACAAAAACATTACTAAAAAGTGTTCATTCATATATAATTATTATTATTAAAAGATTTAAAATATGTATTTATATTATGATAAAAAAAACCTGTCAATATTTAATTGCATATTATCCTTCCTATAATATTAATATATATGTATTATTATTATTAAAAACATTATTAAAAAGTGTTCATTCATATATAATTATAATTATAAAAAATATTATAAAATATGTATTTATATTATGATCAAAAACATTTATATATATTTATTTGTATATTATCCTTCCTATAATATTATTATATATGTATTATTCATAACAAAAACATTATTAAAAAGTGTTCATTCATATATAATTATTATTATAAAAATATTATAAAATATGTTTTTATATTATGATCAAAAACATTTATATATATTTATTTGTATATTATCCTTCCTATAATATTATTATATATGTATTATTCATAACAAAAACATTATTAAAAAGTGTTCATTCATATATTATTATAATTATAAAAATATTATAAAATATGTATTTATATTATGATCAAAAACATTTATATATATTTATTTGTATATTATCCTTCCTATAATATTATTATATATGTATTATTCATAACAAAAACATTATTCAAAAGTGTTCATTCATATATAATTATAATTATAAAAATATTATAAAATATGTATTTATATTATGATCAAAAACATTTTTATATATTTATTTGTATATTATCCTTCCTATAATATTATTATATATGTATTATTCATAACAAAAACATTATTAAAAAGTGTTCGTTCATATATAATTATAATTATAAAAAAACTTTAAACTATGTATTTATATTATGATCAAAAAAACTGTCAATATTTATTTTCATATTGTCGTTTCTATAATATTATTATATTTGTATTATTAATTACAAAAACATTACTAAAAAGTGTTCATTCATATATAATTATTATTATAAAAAACTTTAAAATATGTATTTATATTATGATAAAAAAAACCTGTGAATATTTATTTGCATATTATCCTTCCTATAATATTATTATATATGTATTATTAATAACAAAAACATTATTAAAAAGTGTTCATTCATATATAATTATTATTATAAAAATATTATAAAATATGTTTTTATATTATGATCAAAAACATTTATATATATTTATTTGTATATTATCCTTCCTATAATATTATTATATATGTATTATTCATAACAAAAACATTATTAAAAAGTGTTCATTCATATATTATTATAATTATAAAAATATTATAAAATATGTATTTATATTATGATTAAAAACATTTATATATATTTATTTGTATATTATCCTTCCTATAATATTATTATATATGTATTATTCATAACAAAAACATTATTAAAAAGTGTTCATTCATATATAATTATAATTATAAAAAAACTTTAAACTATGTATTTATATTATGATCAAAAAACCTGTCAATATTTATTTGCATATTATCGTTTCTATAATATTATTATATTTGTATTATTAATTACAAAAACATTACTAAAAAGTGTTCATTCATATATATTTATTATTATAAAAAAACTTTAAACTATGTATTTATATTATGATCAAAAAAACCTGTCAATATTTATTTGCATATTATCGTTTCTATAATATTATTATATTTGTATTATTAATTACAAAAACATTACTAAAAAGTGTTCATTCATATATTATTATTATTATAAAAAACTTTAAAATATGTATTTATATTATGATAAAAAAACCTGTGAATATTTATTTGCATATTATCCTTCCTATAATATTATTATATATGTATTATTAATAACAAAATTATTATTAAAAAGTGTTCATTCATATACAATTATTATTATAAAAATATTACAAAATATGTATTTATATTATGATCAAAAACATTTATATATATTTATTTGTATATTATCCTTCCTATAATATTATTATATATGTATTATTAATAACAAAAACATTATTTAAAAGTGTTCATTCATATATAATTATTATTATAAAAATATTATAAAATATGTATTTATATTATGATCAAAAACATTTATATATATTTATTTGTATATTATCCTTCCTATAATATTATTATATATGTATTATTAATAACAAAAACATCATTAAAAAGTGTTCATTCATATATAATTATTTTTATATAAAGATTATAAAATATGTATTTATATTATGATAAAAAAAACCTGTCAATATTTAATTGCATATTATCCTTACTATAATATTAATATATATGTATTATTATTATTAAAAACATTATTAAAAAGTGTTCATTCATATATAATTATAATTATAAAAATATTATAAAATATGTATTTATATTATGATCAAAAACATTTTTATATATTTATTTGTATATTATCCTTCCTATAATATTATTATATATGTATTATTCATAACAAAAACATTATTAAAAAGTGTTCATTCATATATAATTATAATTATAAAAAAACTTTAAACTATGTATTTATATTATGATCAAAAAAACTTGTCAATATTTATTTGCATATTATTGTTTCTATAATATTATTATATTTGTATTATTAATTACAAAAACATTACTAAAAAGTGTTCATTCATATATAATTATTATTATAAAAAACTTTAAAATATGTATTTATATTATGATAAAAAAAACCTGTCAATATTTAATTGCATATTATCCTTCCTATAATATTAATATATATGTATTATTATTATTAAAAACATTATTAAAAAGTGTTCATTCATATATAATTATAATTATAAAAATATTATAAAATATGTATTTATATTATGATCAAAAACATTTATATATATTTATTTGTATATTATCCTTCCTATAATATTATTATATATGTATTATTAATAACAAAAACATTATTCAAAAGTGTTCATTCATATATAATTATTATTATAAAAATATTATAAAATATGTATTTATATTATGATCAAAAACATTTATATATATTTATTTGTATATTATCCTTCCTATAATATTATTATATATGTATTATTAATAACAAAAACATCATTAAAAAGTGTTCATTCATATATAATTATTTTTATATAAAAATTTTAAAATATGTATTTATATTATGATAAAAAAAACCTGTCAATATTTAATTGCATATTATCCTTACTATAATATTAATATATATGTATTATTATTATTAAAAACATTATTAAAAAGTGTTCATTCATGTATAATAATAATTATAAAAATATTATAAAATATGTATTTATATTATGATCAAAAACATTTATATATATTTATTTGTATATTATCCTTCCTATAATATTATTATATATGTATTATTAATAACAAAAACATTATTCAAAAGTGTTCATTCATATATAATTATTATTATAAAAATATTATAAAATATGTATTTATATTATGATCAAAAACATTTATATATATTTATTTGTATATTATCCTTCCTATAATATTATTATATATGTATTATTAATAACAAAAACATCATTAAAAAGTGTTCATTCATATATAATTATTTTTATATAAAAATTTTAAAATATGTATTTATATTATGATAAAAAAACCTGTCAATATTTAATTGCATATTATCCTTACTATAATATTAATATATATGTATTATTATTATTAAAAACATTATTAAAAAGTGTTCATTCATATATAATTATAATTATAAAAATATTATAAAATATGTATTTATATTATGATCAAAAACATTTATATATATTTATTTGTATATTATCCTTCCTATAATATTATTATACATGTATTATTCATAACAAAAACATTATTAAAAAGTGTTCATTCATATATAATTATAATTATAAAAAAAACTTTAAACTATGTATTTATATTATGATCAAAAAAACCTGTCAATATTTATTTGCATATTATCGTTTCTATAATATTATTATATTTGTATTATTAATTACAAAAACATTACTAAAAAGTGTTCATTCATATATAATTATTATTATAAAAAAACTTTAAACTATGTATTTATATTATGATCAAAAAAACCTGTCAATATTTATTTGCATATTATCGTTTCTATAATATTATTATATTTGTATTATTAATTACAAAAACATTACTAAAAAGTGTTCATTCATATATTATTATTATTAAAAAAAAAACTTTTAAATATGTATTTATATTATGATAAAAAAACCTGTGAATATTTATTTGCATATTATCCTTCCTATAATATTATTATATATGTATTATTAATAACAAAAATATTATTAAAAAGTGTTCATTCATATATAATTATTATTATAAAAATATTACAAAATATGTATTTATATTATGATCAAAAACATTTATATATATTTATTTGTATATTATCCTTCCTATAATATTATTATATATGTATTATTAATAACAAAAACATTATTCAAAAGTGTTCATTCATATATAATTATTATTATAAAAATATTATAAAATATGTATTTATATTATGATCAAAAACATTTATATATATTTATTTGTATATTATCCTTCCTATAATATTATTATATATGTATTATTAATAACAAAAACATCATTAAAAAGTGTTCATTCATATATAATTATTTTTATATAAAGATTATAAAATATGTATTTATATTATGATAAAAAAAACCTGTCAATATTTAATTGCATATTATCCTTACTATAATATTAATATATATGTATTATTATTATTAAAAACATTATTAAAAAGTGTTCATTCATATATAATTATAATTATAAAAATATTATAAAATATGTATTTATATTATGATCAAAAACATTTTTATATATTTATTTGTATATTATCCTTCCTATAATATTATTATATATGTATTATTCATAACAAAAACATTATTAAAAAGTGTTCATTCATATATAATTATAATTATAAAAAAACTTTAAACTATGTATTTATATTATGATCAAAAAAACCTGTCAATATTTATTTGCATATTATTGTTTCTTTAATATTATTATATTTGTATTATTAATTACAAAAACATTACTAAAAAGTGTTCATTCATATATAATTATTATTATAAAAAGATTTAAAATATGTATTTATATTATGATAAAAAAAACCTGTCAATATTTAATTGCATATTATCCTTCCTATAATATTAATATATATGTATTATTATTATTAAAAACATTATTAAAAAGTGTTCATTCATATATAATTATAATTATAAAAAATATTATAAAATATGTATTTATATTATGATCAAAAACATTTATATATATTTATTTGTATATTATCCTTCCTATAATATTATTATATATGTATTATTAATAAAAAAAACATCATTAAAAAGTGTTCATTCATATGTAATTATTATTATAAAAATATTATAAAATATGTATTTATATTATGATCAAAAACATTTATATATATTTATTTGTATATTATCCTTCCTATAATATTATTATATATGTATTATTAATAACAAAAACATTATTAAAAAGTGTTCATTCATATATAATTATAATTATAAAAATATTATAAAATATGTATTTATATTATGATCAAAAACATTTATATATATTTATTTGTATATTATCCTTCCTATAATATTATTATATATGTATTATTAATAACAAAAACATTATTAAAAAGTGTTCATTCATATATAATTATTATTATAAAAATATTATAAAATATGTTTTTATATTATGATCAAAAACATTTATATATATTTATTTGTATATTATCCTTCCTATAATATTATTATATATGTATTATTAATAACAAAAACATTATTAAAAAGTGTTCATTCATATATTATTATTATTATAAAAATATTATAAAATATGTATTTATATTATGATCAAAAACATTTATATATATTTATTTGTATATTATCCTTTCTATAATATTATTATATATGTATTATTCATAACAAAAACATTATTAAAAAGTGTTCATTCATATATAATTATAATTATAGAAAAACTTTAAACTATGTATTTATATTATGATCAAAAAACCTGTCAATATTTATTTGCATATTATCGTTTCTATAATATTATTATATTTGTATTATTAATTACAAAAACATTACTAAAAAGTGTTCATTCATATATAATTATTATTATAAAAAAACTTTAAACTATGTATTTATATTATGTTCAAAAAAACCTGTCAATATTTATTTGCATATTATCGTTTCTATAATATTATTATATTTTTATTATTAATTACAAAAACATTACTAAAAAGTGTTCATTCATATATAATTATTATTATAAAAAAACTTTAAACTATGTATTTATATTATGATCAAAAAAACCTGTCAATATTTATTTCCATATTATCGTTTCTATAATATTATTATATTTGGATTATTAATTACAAAAACATTACTAAAAAGTGTTCATTCATATATTATTATTATTATAAAAAACTTTAAAATATGTATTTATATTATGATAAAAAAACCTGTGAATATTTATTTGCATATTATTCTTCCTATAATATTATTATATATGTATTATTAATAACAAAAACATTATTCAAAAGTGTTTATTCATATATAATTATTATTATAAAAATATTATAAAATATGTATTTATATTATGATCAAAAACATTTATATATATTTATTTGTATATTATCCTTCCGAAAATATTATTATATATGTATTATTAATAACAAAAACATCATTAAAAAGTGTTAATTCATATATAATTATTTTTATATAAAAATTATAAAATATGTATTTATATTATGATAAAAAAAAACCTTTTAATATTTAATTGCATATTATCCTTACTATAATATTAATATATATGTATTATTATTATTAAAAACATTATTAAAAAGTGTTCATTCATATATAATTATAATTATAAAAATATTATAAAATATGTATTTATATTATGATCAAAAACATTTTTATATATTTATTTGTATATTATCTTTCCTATAATATTATTATATATGTATTATTCATAACAAAAACATTATTAAAAAGTGTTCATTCATATATAATTATAATTATAAAAATATTATAAAATATGTATTTATATTATGATCAAAAACATTTATATATATTTATTTGTATATTATCCTTCCTATAATATTATTATATATGTATTATTAATAACAAAAACATTATTAAAAAGTGTTCATTCATATATAATTATTATTATAAAAATATTATAAAATATGTTTTTATATTATGATCAAAAACATTTATATATATTTATTTGTATATTATCCTTCCTATAATATTATTATATATGTATTATTAATAACAAAAACATTATTAAAAAGTGTTCATTCATATATTATTATTATTATAAAAATATTATAAAATATGTATTTATATTATGATCAAAAACATTTATATATATTTATTTGTATATTATCCTTTCTATAATATTATTATATATGTATTATTTATAACAAAAACATTATTAAAAAGTGTTCATTCATATATAATTATAATTATAGAAAAACTTTAAACTATGTATTTATATTATGATCAAAAAACCTGTCAATATTTATTTGCATATTATCGTTTCTATAATATTATTATATTTGTATTATTAATTACAAAAACATTACTAAAAAGTGTTCATTCATATATAATTATTATTATAAAAAAACTTTAAACTATGTATTTATATTATGTTCAAAAAAACCTGTCAATATCTATTTGCATATTATCGTTTCTATAATATTATTATATTTGTATTATTAATTACAAAAACATTACTAAAAAGTGTTCATTCATATATAATTATAATTATAAAAATATTATAAAATATGTATTTATATTATGATCAAAAACATTTATATATATTTATTTGTATATTATCCTTCCTATAATATTATTATATATGTATTATTAATAACAAAAACATTATTCAAAAGTGTTCATTCATATAAAATTATTATTATAAAAATATTATAAAATATGTATTTATATTATGATCAAAAACATTTATATATATTTATTTGTATATTATCATTCCTATAATATTATTATATATGTATTATTAATAACAAAAACATCATTAAAAAGTGTTCATTCATATATAATTATTTTTATATAAAAATTTTAAAATATGTATTTATATTATGATAAAAAAAACCTGTCAATATTTAATTGCATATTATCCTTACTATAATATTAATATATATGTATTATTATTATTAAAAACATTATTAAAAAGTGTTCATTCATATATAATTATAATTATAAAAATATTATAAAATATGTATTTATATTATGATCAAAAACATTTATATATATTTATTTGTATATTATCCTTCCTATAATATCATTATATATGTATTATTAATAACAAAAACATTATTAAAAAGTGTTCATTCATATATAATTATTATTATAAAATTATTATAAAATATGTATTTATATTATGATCAAAAACATTTATATATATTTATTTGTATATTATCCTTCCTATAATATTATTATATATTTATTATTCATAACAAAAACATTATTAAAAAGTGTTCATTCATATATAATTATTATTATAAAAATATTATAAAATATGTATTTATATTATGATCAAAAACATTTATATATATTAATTTGTATATTATCCTTCCTATAATATTATTATATATGTATTATTCATAACAAAAACATTATTAAAAAGTGTTCATTCCTATATAATTATAATTATAAAAAAACTTTAAACTATGTATTTATATTATGATCAAAAAAACCTGTCAATATTTATTTGCATATTATCGTTTCTATAATATTATTATATTTTTATTATTAATTACAAAAACATTACTAAAAAGTGTTCATTCATATATAATTATTATTATAAAAAAACTTTAAACTATGTATTTATATTATGATCAAAAAAACCTGTCAATATTTATTTCCATATTATCGTTTCTATAATATTATTATATTTGGATTATTAATTACAAAAACATTACTAAAAAGTGTTCATTCATATATTATTATTATTATAAAAAACTTTAAAATATGTATTTATATTATGATAAAAAAACCTGTGAATATTTATTTGCATATTATTCTTCCTATAATATTATTATATATGTATTATTAATAACAAAAACATTATTCAAAAGTGTTTATTCATATATAATTATTATTATAAAAATATTATAAAATATGTATTTATATTATGATCAAAAACATTTATATATATTTATTTGTATATTATCCTTCCGAAAATATTATTATATATGTATTATTAATAACAAAAACATCATTAAAAAGTGTTCATTCATATATAATTATTTTTATATAAAAATTATAAAATATGTATTTATATTATGATAAAAAAAAACCTTTCAATATTTAATTGCATATTATCCTTACTATAATATTAATATATATGTATTATTATTATTAAAAACATTATTAAAAAGTGTTCATTCATATATAATTATAATTATAAAAATATTATAAAATATGTATTTATATTATGATCAAAAACATTTTTATATATTTATTTGTATATTATCTTTCCTATAATATTATTATATATGTATTATTCATAAAAATTGTTCATTCATATATAATTATTTTTATATAAAAATTTTAAAATATGTATTTATAATATGATAAAAAAAACCTGTCAATATTTAATTGCACATTATCCTTACTATAATATTAATATATATGTATTATTATTATTAAAATCATTATTAAAAAGTGTTCATCATATATAATTATAATTATAAAAATATTATAAAATATGTATTTATATTATGATCAAAAACATTTATATATATTTCTTTGTATATTATCCTTCCTATAATATTATTATATATGTATTATTAATAACAAAAACATTATTAAAAAGTGTTCATTCATATATAATTATTATTATAAAAATATTATAAAATATGTATTTATATTATGATCAAAAACATTTATATATATTTATTTGTATATTATCCTTCCTATAATATTATTATATATGTATTATTCATAACAAAAACATTATTAAAAAGTGTTCATTCATATATAATTATAATTATAAAAAAACTTTAAACTATGTATTTATATTATGATCAAAAAAACCTGTCAATATTTTTTTGCATATTATCGTTTCTATAATATTATTATATATGTATTATTCATAACAAAAACATTATTAAAAAGTGTTCATTCATATAAAATTATAATTATAAAAAAACTTTAAACTATGTATTTATATTATGATCAAAAAAACCTGTCAATATTTATTTGCATATTATCGTTTCTATAATATTATTATATTTGTATTATTAATTACAAAAACATTACTAAAAAGTGTTCATTCATATATAATTATTATTATAAAAAAACTTTAAACTATGTATTTATATTATGATCAAAAAAACCTGTCAATATTTATTTGCATATTATCGTTTCTATAATATTATTATATTTGTATTATTAATTACAAAAACATTACTAAAAAGTGTTCATTCATATATAATTATTATTATAAAAAAACTTTAAACTATGTATTTATATTATGATCAAAAAAACCTGTCAATATTTATTTGCATATTATCGTTTCTATAATATTATTATATTTGGATTATTAATTACAAAAACATTACTAAAAAGTGTTCATATATTATTATTATTATAAAAAACTTTAAAATATGTATTTATATTATGATAAAAAAACCTGTGAATATTTATTTGCATATTATCCTTCCTATTATATTATTATATATGTATTATTCATAACAAAAACATTATTAAAAAGTGTTCATTCATATATAATTATAATTATAAAAAAACTTTAAACTATGTATTTATATTATGATCAAAAAAACCTGTCAATATTTATTTTCATATTATCGTTTCTATAATATTATTATATTTGTATTATTAATTACAAAAACATTACTAAAAAGTGTTCATTCATATATAATTATTAATATAAAAAACTTTTAAATATGTATTTATATTATGATAAAAAAAAACTGTGAATATTTATTTGCATATTATCCTTCCTATAATATTATTATATATGTATTATTAATTACAAAAACATCATTAAAAAGTGTTCATTCATATATAATTATTATTATAAAAATATTATAAAATATGTATTTATATTATGATCAAAAACATTTATATATATTTATTTGTATATTATCCTTCCTATAATATTATTATATATGTATTATTAATAACAAAAACATTATTAAAAAGTGTTCATTCATATATAATTATTATTATAAAAATATTTTAAAATATGTATTTATGTTATGATCAAAAACATTTATATATATTTAATTGTATATTATCCTTCCTATAATATTATTATATATGTATTATTCATAACAAAAACATTATTAAAAAGTGTTCATTCATATATAATTATAATTATAAAAAAACTTTAAACTATGTATTTATATTATGATCAAAAAAACCTGTCAATATTTATTTGCATATTATCGTTTCTATAATATTATTATATTTGTATTATTAATTACAAAAACATTACTAAAAAGTGTTCATTCATATATAATTATTATTATAAAAAAACCTTAACTATGTATTTATATTATGATCAAAAAAACCTGTCAATATTTTTTTGCATATTATCGTTTCTATAATATTATTATATTTGTATTACTAATTACAAAAACATTACTAAAAAGTGTTCATTCATATATTATTATTATTATAAAAAACTTTAAAATATGTATTTATATTATGATAAAAAAACCTGTGAATATTTATTTGCATATTATCCTTCCTATAATATTATTATATATGTATTATTAATAACAAAAACATTATTAAAAAGTGTTCATTCATATATAATTATTATTATAAAAATATTATAAAATATGTATTTATATTATGATCAAAAACATTTATATATATTTATTTGTATATTATCCTTCCTATAATATTATTATATATGTATTATTAATAACAAAAACATTATTCAAAAGTGTTCATTCATATATAATTATTATTATAAAAATTTTATAAAATATGTATTTATATTATGATCAAAAACATTTATATATATTTATTTGTATATTATCCTTCCTATAATATTATTATATATGTATTATTAATAACAAAAACATCATTAAAAAGTGTTCATTCATATATAATTATTTTTATATAAAAATTATAAAATATGTATTTATATTATGATAAAAAAACCTGTCAATATTTAATTGCATATTATCCTTACTATAATATTATTATATAAGTATTATTCATAACAAAAACATTATTAAAAAGTGTTCATTCATATATAATTATAATTATAAAAAAACATTAAACTATGTATTTATATTATGATCAAAAAAACCTGTCAATATTTATTTTCATATTATCGTTTCTATAATATTATTATATTTGTATTATTAATTACAAAAACATTACTAAAAAGTGTTCATTCATATATAATTATTATTATAAAAAACTTTAAAATATGTATTTATATTATGATAAAAAAAACCTGTGAATATTTATTTGCATATTATCCTTACTATAATATTAATATATATGTATTATTATTATTAAAAACATTATTAAAAAGTGTTCATTCATATATAATTATAATTATAAAAATATTATAAAATATGTATTTATATTATGATCAAAAACATTTATATATATTTATTTGTATATTATCCTTCCTATAATATTATTATATATGTATTATTCATAACAAAAACATTATTAAAAAGTGTTCATTCATATATAATTATAATTATAAAAAAACTTTAAACTATGTATTTATATTATGATCAAAAAAACCTGTCAATATTTATTTTCATATTATCGTTTCTATAATATTATTATATTTGTATTATTAATTACAAAAACATTACTAAAAAGTGTTCATTCATATATAATTATTATTATAAAAAACTTTTAAATATGTATTTATATTAAGATAAAAAAAAACTGTGAATATTTATTTGCATATTATCCTTCCTATAATATTATTATATATGTATTATTAATTACAAAAACATCATTAAAAAGTGTTCATTCATATATAATTATTATTATAAAAATATTATAAAATATGTATTTATATTATGATCAAAAACATTTATATATATTTATTTGTATATTATCCTTCCTATAATATTATTATATATGTATTATTAATAACAAAAACATTATTCAAAAGTATTCATTCATATAAAATTATTATTATAAAAATATTATAGAAAATGTATTTATATTATGATCAAAAACATTTATATATATTTATTTGTATATTATCCTTCCTATAATATTATTATATATGTATTATTAATAACAAAAACATCATTAAAAAGTGTTCATTCATATATAATTATTTTTATATAAAAATTTTAAAATATGTATTTATATTATGATAAAAAAAACCTGTCAATATTTAATTGCATATTATCCTTACTATAATATTAATATATATGTATTATTATTATTATAAACATTATTAAAAAGTGTTCATTCATATATAATTATAATTATAAAAATATTATAAAATATGTATTTATATTATGATCAAAAACATTTATATATATTTATTTGTATATTATCCTTCCTATAATATTATTATATATGTATTATTAATAACAAAAACATTATTAAAAAGTGTTCATTCATATATAATTATAATTATAAAAAAACTTTAAACTATGTATTTATATTATGATCAAAAAAACCTGTCAATATTTATTTGCATATTATCGTTTCTATAATATTATTATATTTGTATTATTAATTACAAAAACATTACTAAAAAGTGTTCATTCATATATAATTATTATTATAAAAAAACTTTAAACTATGTATTTATATTATGATAAAAAAAACCTGTGAATATTTATTTGCATATTATCCTTTCTATAATATTATTATATATGTATTATTAATAACAAAAACATTATTAAAAAGTGTTCATTCATATATAATTATTATTATAAAAATATTATAAAATATGTATTTATATTATGATCAAAAACATTTATATATATTTATTTGTATATTATCCTTCCTATAATATTATTATATATGTATTATTAATAACAAAAACATTATTCAAAAGTGTTCATTCATATATAATTATTATTATAAAAATATTATAAAATATGTATTTATATTATGATCAAAAACATTTATATATATTTATTTGTATATTATCCTTCCTATAATATTATTATATATGTATTATTAATAACAAAAACATCATTAAAAAGTGTTCATTCATATATAATTATTTTTATATAAAAATTATAAAATATGTATTTATATTATGATAAAAAAAAACTTGTCAATATTTAATTGCATATTATCCTTACTATAATATTAATATATATGTATTATTATTATTAAAAACATTATTAAAAAGTGTTCATTCATATATAATTATAATTATAAAAATATTATAAAATATGTATTTATATTATGATCAAAAACATTTTTATATATTTATTTGTATATTATCCTTCCTATAATATTATTATATATGTATTATTCATAACAAAAACATTATTAAAAAGTGTTCATTCATATATAATTATAATTATAAAAAAACTTTAAACTATGTATTTATATTATGATCAAAAAAACCTGTCAATATTTATTTTCATATTATCGTTTCTATAATATTATTATATTTGTATTATTAATTACAAAAACATTACTAAAAAGGGTTCATTCATATATAATTATTATTATAAAAAACTTTAAAATATGTATTTATATTATGATAAAAAAAACCTGTGAATATTTATTTGCATATTATCCTTCCTATAATATTATTATATATGTATTATTAATTACAAAAACATCATTAAAAATTGTTCATTCATATATAATTATTTTTATATAAAAATTTTAAAATATGTATTTATAATATGATAAAAAAAACCTGTCAAAATTTAATTGCATATTATCCTTACTATAATATTAATATATATGTATTATTATTATTAAAATCATTATTAAAAAGTGTTCATCATATATAATTATAATTATAAAAATATTATAAAATATGTATTTATATTATGATCAAAAACATTTATATATATTTATTTGTATATTATCCTTCCTATAATATTATTATATATGTATTATTAATAACAAAAACATTATTAAAAAGTGTTCATTCATATATAATAATTATTATAAAAATATTATAAAATATGTATTTATATTATAATCAAAAACATTTATATATATTTATTTGTATATTATCCTTCCTATAATATTATTATATATGTATTATTCATAACAAAAACATTATTAAAAAGTGTTCATTCATATATAATTATAATTATAAAAAAACTTTAAACTATGTATTTATATTATGATCAAAAAAACCTGTCAATATTTATTTGCATATTATCGTTTCTATAATATTATTATTTTTGTATTATTAATTACAAAAACATTACTAAAAAGTGTTCATTCATATATAATTATTATTTTAAAAAAACTTTAAACTATGTATTTATATTATGATCAAAAAAACCTGTCAATATTTATTTGCATATTATCGTTTCTATAATATTATTATATTTGTATTATTAATTACAAAAACATTACTAAAAAGTGTTCATTCATATATTATTATTATTATAAAAATATTATAAAATATGTATTTATATTATGATTAAAAACATTTTTATATATTTATTTGTATATTATCCTTCCTATAATATTATTATATATGTATTATTAATAACAAAAACATTATTAAAAAGTGTTCATTCATATATTATTATTATTATAAAATTATTATAAAATATGTATTTATATTATGATCAAAAACATTTATATATATTTATTTGTATATTATCCTTCCTATAATATTATTATATATGTATTATTCATAACAAAAACATTATTAAAAAGTGTTCATTCATATATAATTATAATTATAAAAAAACTTTAAACTATGTATTTATATTATGATCAAAAAAACCTGTCAATATTTATTTGCATATTATCGTTTCTATAATATTATTATATTTGTATTATTAATTACAAAAACATTACTAAAAAGTGTTCATTCATATATAATTATTATTATAAAAAAACTTTAAACTATGTATTTATATTATGATCAAAAAAACCTGTCAATATTTATTTGCATATTATCGTTTCTATAATATTATTATATTTGTATTATTAATTACACAAACATTACTAAAAAGTGTTCATTCATATATAATTATTATTATAAAAAAACTTTAAACTATGTATTTATATTATGATCAAAAAAACCTGTCAATATTTATTTGCATATTATCGTTTCTATAATATTATTATATTTGGATTATTAATTACAAAAACATTACTAAAAAGTGTTCATATATTATTATTATTATAAAAAACTTTAAAATATGTATTTATATTATGATAAAAAAACCTGTCAATATTTAATTGCATATTATCCTTACTATAATATTATTATATAAGTATTTTTCATAACAAAAACATTATTAAAAAGTGTTCATTCATATATAATTATAATTATAAAAAAAACTTTAAACTATGTATTTATATTATGATCAAAAAAACCTGTCAATATTTATTTTCATATTATCGTTTCTATAATATTATTATATTTGTATTATTAATTACAAAAACATTACTAAAAAGTGTTCATTCATATATAATTATTATTATAAAACACTTTAAAATATGTATTTATATTATGATAAAAAACACCTGTGAATATTTATTTGCATATTATCCTTCCTATAATATTATTATATATGTATTATTAATTACAAAACCATCATTAAAAAGTGTTCATTCATATAAAATTATTTTTATATAAAAATTTTAAAATATGTATTTATATTATGATCAAAAACATTTATATATATTTATTTGTATATTATCCTTCCTATAATATTATTATATATGTATTATTCATAACAAAAACATTATTAAAAAGTGTTCATTCATATATAATTATAATTATAAAAAAACTTTAAACTAAGTATTTATATTATGATCAAAAAAACCTGTCAATATTTATTTTCATATTATCGTTTCTATAATATTATTATATTTGTATTATTAATTACAAAAACATTACTAAAAAGTGTTCATTCATATATAATTATTATTATAAAAACTTTTAAATATGTATTTATATTATGATAAAAAAAAACTGTGAATATTTATTTGCATATTATCCTTCCTATAATATTATTATATATGTATTATTAATTACAAAAACATCATTAAAAAGTGTTCATTCATATATAATTATTATTATAAAAATATTATAAAATATGTATTTATATTATGATCAAAAACATTTATATATATTTATTTGTATATTATCCTTCCTATAATATTATTATATATGTATTATTAATAACAAAAACATTATTCAAAAGTATTCATTCATATAAAATTATTATTATAAAAATATTATAAAATATGTATTTATATTATGATCAAAAACATTTATATATATTTATTTGTATATTATCCTTCCTATAATATTATTATATATGTATTATTAATAACAAAAACATCATTAAAAAGTGTTCATTCATATATAATTATTTTTATATAAAAATTTTAAAATATGTATTTATATTATGATAAAAAAAACCTGTCAATATTTAATTGCATATTATCCTTACTATAATATTAATATATATGTATTATTATTATTAAAAACATTATTAAAAAGTGTTCATTCATATATAATTATAATTATAAAAATATTATAAAATATGTATTTATATTATGATCAAAAACATTTATATATATTTATTTGTATATTATCCTTCCTATAATATTATTATATATGTATTATTAATAACAAAAACATTATTAAAAAGTGTTCATTCATATATAATTATTATTATAAAAATATTATAAAATATGTATTTATATTATGATCAAAAATATTTATATATATTTATTTGTATATTATCCTTCCTATAATATTATTATATATGTATTATTCATAACAAAAACATTATTAAAAAGTGTTCATTCATATATTATTATTATTATAAAAATATTATAAAATATGTATTTATATTATGATCAAAAACATTTATATATATTTATTTGTATATTATCCTTCCTATAATATTATTATATATGTATTATTCATAACAAAAACATTATTAAAAAGTGTTCATTCATATATAATTATAATTATAAAAAAACTTTAAACTATGTATTTATATTATGATCAAAAAAACCTGTCAATATTTATTTGCATATTATCGTTTCTATAATATTATTATATTTGTATTATTAATTACAAAAACATTACTAAAAAGTGTTCATTCATATATAATTATTATTATAAAAAAACTTTAAACTATGTATTTATATTATGATCAAAAAAACCTGTGAATATTTATTTGCATATTATCCTTCCTATAATATTATTATATATGTATTATTAATAACAAAAACATTATTAAAAAGTGTTCATTCATATATAATTATTATTATAAAAATATTATAAAATATGTACTTATATTATGATCAAAAACATTTATATATATTTATTTGTATATTATCCTTCCTATAATATTATTATATATGTATTATTAATAACAAAAACATTATTCAAAAGTGTTCATTCATATATAATTATTATTATAAAAATATTATAAAATATGTATTTATATTATGATCAAAAACATTTATATATATTTATTTGTATATTATCCTTCCTATAATATTATTATATATGTATTATTAATAACAAAAACATTATTAAAAAGTGTTCATTCATATATAATTATTATTATAAAAATATTATAAAATATGTATTTATATTATAATCAAAAACATTTATATATATTTATTTGTATATTATCCTTCCTATAATATTATTATATATGTATTATTCATATCAAAAACATGATTAAAAAGTGTTAATTCATATATAATTATAATTATAAAAAAACTTTAAACTATGTATTTATATTATGATCAAAAAAACCTGTCAATATTTATTTGCATATTATCGTTTCTATAATATTATTATATTTGTATTATTAATTACAAAAACATTACTAAAAAGTGTTCATTCATATATAATTATTATTATAAAAAAACTTTAAACTATGTATTTATATTATGATCAAAAAAACCTGTCAATATTTATTTGCATATTATCGTTTCTATAATATTATTATATTTGTATTATTAATTACAAAAACATTACTAAAAAGTGTTCATTCATATATTATTATTATTATAAAAAACTTTAAAATATGTATTTATATTATGATAAAAAAACCTGTGAATATTTATTTGCATATTATCCTTCCTATAATATTATTATATATGTATTATTAATAACAAAAACATTATTAAAAAGTGTTCATTCATATATAATTATTATTATAAAAATATTATAAAATATGTATTTATATTATGATCAAAAACATTTTTATATATTTATTTGTATATTATCCTTCCTATAATATTATTATATATGTATTATTAATAACAAAAACATTATTAAAAAGTGTTCATTCATATATTATTATTATTATAAAATTATTATAAAATATGTATTTATATTATGATCAAAAACATTTATATATATTTATTTGTATATTATCCTTCCTATAATATTATTATATATGTATTATTCATAACAAAAACATTATTAAAAAGTGTTCATTCATATATAATTATAATTATAAAAAAACTTTAAACTATGTATTTATATTATGATCAAAAAAACCTGTCAATATTTATTTGCATATTATCGTTTCTATAATATTATTATATTTGTATTATTGATTACAAAAACATTACTAAAAAGTGTTCATTCATATATAATTATTATTATTAAAAAACTTTAAACTATGTATTTATATTATGATCAAAAAAACCTGTCAATATTTATTTGCATATTATCGTTTCTATAATATTATTATATTTGTATTTTTAATTACAAAAACATTACTAAAAAGTGTTCATTCATATATAATTATTATTATAAAAAGACTTTAAACTATGTATTTATATTATGATTAAAAAAACCTGTCAATATTTATTTGCATATTATCGTTTCTATAATATTATTATATTTGGATTATTAATTACAAAAACATTACTAAAAAGTGTTCATATATTATTATTATTATAAAAAACTTTAAAATATGTATTTATATTATGATAAAAAAACCTGTGAATATTTATTTGCATATTATCCTTCCTATAATATTGTTATATATGTATTATTAATAACAAAAACATTATTAAAAAGTGTTCATTCATATATAATTATTATTATAAAAATATTATAAAATATGTATTTATATTATGATCAAAAACATTTATATATATTTATTTGTATATTATCCTTCCTATAATATTATTATATATGTATTATTAATAACAAAAACATTATTCAAAAGTGTTCATTCATATATAATTATTATTATAAAAATATTATAAAATATGTATTTATATTATGATCAAAAACATTTATATATATTTATTTGTATATTATCCTTCCTATAATATTATTATATATGTATTATTAATAACAAAAACATCATTAAAAAGTGTTCATTCATATATAATTATTTTTATATAAAAATTATAAAATATGTATTTATATTATGATAAAAAAAACCTGTCAATATTTAATTGCATATTATCCTTACTATAATATTAATATATATGTATTATTATTATTAAAAACATTATTAAAAAGTGTTCATTCATATATAATTATAATTATAAAAATATTATAAAATATGTATTTATATTATGATCAAAAACATTTTTATATATTTATTTGTATATTATCCTTCCTATAATATTATTATATATGTATTATTCATAACAAAAACATTATTAAAAAGTGTTCATTCATATATAATTATAATTATAAAAAAACTTTAAACTATGTATTTATATTATGATCAAAAAAACCTGTCAATATTTATTTTCATATTATCGTTTCTATAATATTATTATATTTGTATTATTAATTACAAAAACATTACTAAAAAGTGTTCATTCATATATAATTATTATTATAAGAAACTTTTAAATATGTATTTATATTATGATAAAAAAAAACTGTGAATATTTATTTGCATATTATCCTTCCTATAATATTATTATATATGTATTATTAATTACAAAAACATCATTAAAAAGTGTTCATTCATATATAATTATTATTATAAAAATATTATAAAATATGTATTTATATTTTGATCAAAAACTTTTATATGTATTTATTTGTATATTATCCTTCCTATAATATTATTATATATGTATTATTAATAACAAAAACATCATTAAAAAGTGTTCATTCATATATAATTATTTTTATATAAAAATTATAAAATATGTATTTATATTATGATAAAAAAAAACCTGTCAATATTTAATTGCATATTATCCTTACTATAATATTAATATATATGTATTATTATTATTAAAAACATTATTAAAAAGTGTTCATTCATATATAATTATAATTATAAAAATATTATAAAATATGTATTTATATTATGATCAAAAACATTTTTATATATTTATTTGTATATTATCCTTCCTATAATATTATTATATATGTACTATTCATAACAAAAACATTATTAAAAAGTGTTCATTCATATATAATTATAATTATAAAAAAACTTTAAACTATGTATTTATATTATGATCAAAAAAACCTGTCAATATTTATTTTCATATTATCGTTTCTATAATATTATTATATTTGTATTATTAATTACAAAAACATTACTAAAAAGTGTTCATTCATATATAATTATTATTATAAGAAACTTTTAAATATGTATTTATATTATGATAAAAAAAAACTGTGAATATTTATTTGCATATTATCCTTCCTATAATATTATTATATATGTATTATTAATTACAAAAACATCATTAAAAAGTGTTCATTCATATATAATTATTATTATAAAAATATTATAAAATATGTATTTATATTTTGATCAAAAACTTTTATATGTATTTATTTGTATATTATCCTTCCTATAATATTATTATATATGTATTATTAATAACAAAAACATCATTAAAAAGTGTTCATTCATATATAATTATTTTTATATAAAAAATTATAAAATATGTATTTATATTATGATAAAAAAAAAACCTGTCAATATTTAATTGCATATTATCCTTACTATAATATTAATATATATGTATTATTATTATTAAAAACATTATTAAAAAGTGTTCATTCATATATAATTATAATTATAAAAATATTATAAAATATGTATTTATATTATGATCAAAAACATTTTTATATATTTATATGTATATTATCCTTCCTATAATATTATTATATATGTACTATTCATAACAAAAACATTATTAAAAAGTGTTCATTCATATATAATTATAATTATAAAAAAACTTTAAACTATGTATTTATATTATGATCAAAAAAACCTGTCAATACTTATTTTCATATTATCGTTTCTATAATATTATTATATTTGTATTATTAATTACAAAAACATTACTAAAAAATGTTCATTCATATATAATTATTATTATAAAAAAACTTTTAAATATGTATTTATATTACGATAAAAAAAACCTGTGAATATTTATTTGCATATTATCCTTCCTATAATATTATTATATATGTATTATTAATTACAAAAACATCATTAAAAAGTGTTCATTCATATAAAATTATTTTTATATAAAAATTTTAAAATATGTATTTATATTATGATATAAAAAACCTGTCAATATTTAATTGCATATTATCCTTACTATAATTTTAATATATATGTATTATTATTATTAAAAACATTATTAAAAAGTGTTCATTCATATATAATTATAATTATAAAAATATTATAAAATATGTATTTATATTATGATCAAAAACATTTATATATATTTATTTGTAAATTATCCTTCCTATAATATTATTATATATGTATTATTCATAACAAAAACATTATTAAAAAGTGTTCATTCATATATAATTATAATTATAAAAAAACTTTAAACTATGTATTTATATTATGATCAAAAAAACCTGTGAATATTTATTTGCATATTATCCTTCCTATAATATTATTATATATGTATTATTAATAACAAAAACATTATTAAAAAGTGTTCATTCATATATAATTATTATTATAAAAATATTATAAAATATGTATTTATATTATGATCAAAAACATATATATATATTTATTTGTATATTATCCTTCCTATAATATTATTATATATGTATTATTAATAACAAAAACATCATTAAAAAGTGTTCATTCATATATAATTATTTTTATATAAAAATTATAAAATATGTATTTATATTATGATAAAAAAAACCTGTCAATATTTAATTGCATATTATCCTTACTATAATATTATTATATATGTATTATTCATAACAAAAACATTATTAAAAAGTGTTCATTCATATATAATTATAATTATAAAAAAACTTTAAACTATGTATTTATATTATGATCAAAAAAACCTGTCAATATTTATTTTCATATTATCGTTTCTATAATATTATTATATTTGTATTATTAATTACAAAAACATTACTAAAAAGTGTTCATTCATATATAATTATTATTATAAAAAACTTTAAAATATGTATTTATATTATGATAAAAAAAACCTGTGAATATTTATTTGCATATTATCCTTCCTATAATATTATTATATATGTATTATTAATTACAAAAACATCATTAAAAAGTGTTCATTCATATAAAATTATTTTTATATAAAAATTTTAAAATATGTATTTATATTATGATAAAAAAAACCTTTCAATATTTATTTGCATATTATCCTTCCTATAATATTATTATATATGCATTATTAATTACAAAAACATCATTAAAAAGTGTTCATTCATATATAATTATTTTTATATAAAAATTTTAAAATATGTATTTATAATATGATAAAAAAACCTGTCAATATTTAATTGCATATTATCCTTACTATAATATTAATATATATGTATTATTATTATTAAAATCATTATTAAAAAGTGTTCATTCATATATAATTATAAAAATATTATAAAATATGTATTTATATTATGATCAAAAACATTTATATATATTTATTTGTATATTATCCTTCCTATAATATTATTATATATGTATTATTCATAACAAAAACATTATTAAAAAGTGTTCATTCATATATAATTATTATTATAAAAATATTATAAAATATGTATTTATATTATGATCAAAAACATTTATATATATTTATTTGTATATTATCCTTCCTATAATATTATTATATATGTATTATTCATAACAAAAACATTATTAAAAAGTGTTCATTCATATATAATTATAATTATAAAAAAACCTTAAACTATGTATTTATATTATGATCAAAAAAACCTGTCAATATTTATTTGCATATTATCGTTTCTATAATATTATTATATTTGTATTATTAATTACAAAAACATTACTAAAAAGTGTTCATTCATATATAATTATTATTATAAAAAAACTTTAAACTATGTATTTATATTATGATCAAAAAAACCTGTCAATATCTATTTGCATATTATCGTTTCTATAATATTATTATATTTGTATTATTAATTACAAAAACATTACTAAAAAGTGTTCATTCATATATAATTATTATTATAAAAATATTATAAAATATGTATTTATATTATGATCAAAAACATTTATATATATTTATTTGTATATTATCCTTCCTATAATATTATTATATATGTATTATTAATAACAAAAACATTATTCAAAAGTGTTCATTCATATAAAATTATTATTAAAAAAATATTATAAAATATGTATTTATATTATGATCAAAAACATTTATATATATTTATTTGTATATTATCCTTCCTATAATATTATTATATATGTATTATTAATAACAAAAACATCATTAAAAAGTGTTCATTCATATATAATTATTTTTATATAAAAATTTTAAAATATATATTTATATTATGATAAAAAAACCTGTCAATATTTAATTGCATATTATCCTTACTATAATATTAATATATATGTATTATTATTATTAAAAACATTATTAAAAAGTGTTCATTCATATATAATTATAATTATAAAAATATTATAAAATATGTATTTATATTATGATCAAAAACATTTATATATATTTATTTGTATATTATCCTTCCTATAATATTATTATATATGTATTATTCATAACAAAAACATTATTAAAAAGTGTTCATTCATATATAATTATAATTATAAAAAAACTTTAAACTATGTATTTATATTATGATCAAAAAAACCTGTCAATATTTATTTTCATATTATCGTTTCTATAATATTATTATTATATTTGTATTATTAATTACAAAAACATTACTAAAAAGTGTTCATTCATATATAATTATTATTATAACAAACTTTAAAATATGTATTTATATTATGATAAAAAAAACCTGTCAATATTTATTTTCATATTATCGTTTCTATAATATTATTATATTTGTATTATTAATTACAAAAACATTACTAAAAAGTGTTCATTCATATATAATTATTATTATAAAAAACTTTAAAATATGTATTTATATTATGATAAAAAAAACCTGTGAATATTTATTTGCATATTATCCTTCCTATAATATTATTATATATGTATTATTAATTACAAAAACATCATTAAAAAGTGTTCATTCATATATAATTATTTTTATATAAAAATTTTAAAATATGTATTTATATTATGATAAAAAAAACCTGTCAATATTTAATTGCATATTATCCTTACTATAATATTAATATATATGTATTATTATTATTAAAAACATTATTAAAAAGTGTTCATTCATATATAATTATAATTATAAAAATATTATTAAATATGTATTTATATTATGATCAAAAACATTTATATATATTTATTTGTATATTATCCTTCCTATAATATTATTATATATGTATTATTCATAACAAAAACATTATTAAAAAGTGTTCATTCATATATTATTATTATTATAAAAATATTATAAAATATGTATTTATATTATGATCAAAAAAATTTATATATATTTATTTGTATATTATCCTTCCTATAATATTATTATATATGTATTATTCATAACAAAAACATTATTAAAAAGTGTTCATTCATATATAATTATAATTATAAAAAAACTTTAAACTATGTATTTATATTATGATCAAAAAAACCTGTCAATATTTATTTGCATATTATCGTTTCTATAATATTATTATATTTGTATTATTAATTACAAAAACATTACTAAAAAGTGTTCATTCATATATAATTATTATTATAAAAAAACTTTAAACTATGTATTTATATTATGATCAAAAAAACCTGTCAATATTTATTTGCATATTATCGTTTCTATAATATTATTATATTTGTATTATTAATTACAAAAACATTACTAAAAAGTGTTCATTCATATATTATTATTATTATAAAAAACTTTAAAATATGTATTTATATTATGATAAAAAAACCTGTGAATATTTATTTGCATATTATCCTTCCTATAATATTATTATATATGTATTATTAATAACAAAAACATTATTAAAAAGTGTTCATTCATATATAATTATTATTATAAAATATGTATTTATATTATGATCAAAAACATTTATATATATTTATTTGTATATTATCCTTCCTATAATATTATTATATATGTATTATTAATAACAAAAACATTATTCAAAAGTGTTCATTCATATATAATTATTATTATAAAAATATTATAAAATATGTATTTATATTATGATCAAAAACATTTATATATATTTATTTGTATATTATCCTTCCTATAATATTATTATATATGTATTATTAATAACAAAAACATCATTAAAAAGTGTTCATTCATATATAATTATTTTTATATAAAAATTATAAAATATGTATTTATATTATGATAAAAAAACCTGTCAATATTTAATTGCATATTATCCTTACTATAATATTAATATATATGTATTATTATTATTAAAAACATTATTAAAAAGTGTTCATTCATATATAATTATAATTATAAAAATATTATAAAATATGTATTTATATTATGATCAAAAACATTTTTATATATTTATTTGTATATTATCCTTCCTATAATATTACCACAAATACACAATAAGGGTTCTCACTCAAATAATATTCAATGATAAGGCTCAATTAATTAGCAAAATTAAAATTACTAACTAATATCTATGTACACAACCACTAAATAAATTAGGGTTCACAACGCACCACGCTGTAACAGAAAACAGGTTAGGCCTACCCAACCGACTATAAAATCACAGCAGGTCTGCCTAAAACTCTGCTCAACAGTTCAGGTCCGCAGCCAATCTGCACAAGTCCGCAGCAAATCTGCACAAATAAAATTATTTTGTTCGGGCGCCGTTAATACGTCAGCAACTCAGCACCACTGCCAACCATAGTCCCTGTTCGCAGGCGCCATCTTGCGACGAAATTTTCTGCACTGGAAAAAAATATATTAATTAAAAGTGCAGCAGTCGCAACCGTTTGCCGGGGATAGCTCAGCCTACAATGGCTGGGTAAAGTTCCAGGGTCTGCGATAAGGTCGGGGAAACCACTAGGCCAATAGCCGGGTCTAACCGGTATAGGACTGGCTCATACACGGGCACTGTGAACAAGTCAAAAACAAGTCACAAAACAAACGTGCAATAATCACTACCAGGCCTACGCCGATTCTCCACACTCCTAGGGGGTCGTTGCTGACTACGCAACTCGGGCTTCGTCCTTACTATCCAATAGTTAAGCCCAGAGTGCCTAAAACACAGTGAGTTACACGACGACTTGCCAATAAAAACCACAACGCGAGTTATCAAAAGGCGGGGTCTACTAGGCCACTATAATCCAATACACAACTCTAATGCCCAAGCTAAGAATCAATCAGTTCACTCAATAATCGTACCACATAATAATATACAAGTACACTATAGGTAGAGTGACTACGCCACGAATAGCTGGTCTCAATAAATACCAAGCCAGACAGGCAAAACTAAATGGCAATTGCACTATTAAAATATTGAGCTACTTAGTAGCAGATAAATAACTGTTAAATACGTTCCAAACACTAGATAAATATATTATCTGATAGCCGGTACTCCGCTATCCAAGCTACCGAGATAACGTGTTGGACTACCAAACAAGCTGTTCAGGTTAAATTAAAATAATCAAATGAATAAACAATAACAACCCTACTACTGCTACTGCCAACTTTATGTTACTTAGCTGGGCTTCTGTTAATAGGCTAATAAAACTAGCTACTAGCCTACTGGCCTCGTGCTTCCAACTACGCACGCTAAATCGTGCAGCCTAGGTTTGTCGGGCCTCAGAGTTATTAGTAATATAACTAACTCTAGGTACAACGCAAAATAATAACTACTACAGCCAATTAAATTATATTATTTAGCTCTAGGGACGAACACATTGAAGCACTCTGCCATAAGCTAAGCACCGCAATTTTTGCACTGAGAAGAACAATGGCTGTGAGCACAGAAGAGGCGGCACTAACAGCATACTATGCCCTTCTTGAGAGTATTCTCTGTTATGGCATTGTGGTGTGGGGTGGATCGTCGGCACAGAACCTTAACAGAGTTCTCATCATGCAAAAGAGGGCTGTTCGAACCCTGACTGGCATTGAGACAACAGATAGTTGCAGACCACAGTTTAGGAGGTTAAAAATCCTGACCGTAGTCAACCTCTTCATACTACGGACTCTTACCATTGTCGACTCTTCCAGGACCTGTCGTCATCAGGAGGTGCACTCATACAACACAAGACGAAGAAATGATTACAACCTTCCTGCTCACAACACAAGGCTCTATGAAGAGAAACCCTCATACATGCGTGCCAAGTTTTTTAACGTCCTTCCCGTCCACTTGAAGTCTCTTCAACCCAGAAAACTGAAGAAAGAACTAAAGTGCTGGCTGTTACATAGACCATTTTATAGTCTGAATGAGTATTTGTCTTGGCAAGAACTTGAATAAATCATCACTGCAAGAACTCTGATAAGCTATTTTTTATTCTTAAAAAATAACAATTTGTTTTGACTTTTATATAGCAATTGCACAATTCTGTATTGACGCCCTTTCAATCTTAAAGATTGTAAATAAAGTATTCTTGTATCTTGTATCTTGTATCTCTAGCACCTGCCCAGAACCGTCAGGAATACACTTTAATATTATTCCTGACTAATATAAATCCTAACTACCGTCAGGCTTCTAACTCTCGCAATAAAACCAGATATTAATATTATCAAACTAATAATATCAAGTCGTCCACTCACCACAAGTGGGTCAGTACCCAACTTACACCAACACTCGGCGCGATCACACCACCAGCATACTCCGACACCACTGTCACGTACACCACTGGACGTCTCACTAGACACACGCTCGCTCTTCACTGCACGGGATCCACGACTCGAATGTCTCTGTCCTAGGCTATCATGAAGATCTAGGATATCCCAGGCTTATCGGCACTGATAAGCAGGGTCAAAGGGCGCTCGCTAGCCTCGCTGCCGCCGCTCACTCACCTCATCAATCGGTGCGCGGCCAAATAGCAAATAATTACCCCCCTAGGAAAAATAACTCGTTACACTTTTAGCGGCAGTAGTGTTACAGTTGACTTTGATTTTAGCGTATTGTGGTGTAATTCTCTTCTTGATGCATTCTTTGTTTGAAGTAAATATCTGCAATCTTCATGGAAATCTTGATTCTTGTATCCCTATATTTTGCTGCTAATTTTGCTTGACTAGCTTCACTAAATAACTTCTTGATCAGCATTGTACGTGTTATTAAATTTACGGAAAGTAAATAAAAGAAACGTCTTATAACACTTAAAACATATATTTACGCTTATACTGTTACTCACAAGACGGTAAATATACAAAAAAGGTGGTAAGTAGTGATCGATTTCGATTGGACACTCCAATCATCATCAGACCCAATAGGCGAATGACAAGAATCTTGAATGGCGTCCCTACTTATACCCTATTGGCTACCGGAAGCACCGGCCAATACATTTTTATAAGTGCAACTGGAATCAAAATGTATTTGTTCATTAATCAACTTATTTCTATCTTTACATTTTTCCTTATAAATATACAATTCTTCCCAAGCATTCATTACATATCCTTTCTTACAATTCTTTAAAATATCTAGACTATCCTCCATTTTTCCTAGTGAGTGCCCATTTTGTAACAGGTGTTGTGCGACATTTGATCTTTCCGGTTTGTTGTTCCTCCATGCAGATATGTGGTTTTTGAAGCGATAACGAAGTTCACAGTCTGTCCAATGTAGAAGCTATCACAATCGTCACAATTGATTTTATATATGCCTGAAGTGTCGAATTTGTTACAATCTTCTATTTTTGGATGCAGTATTTTACTCATGGTGTTCTGAGTCCTGTAGGCTATTGAAACTCCGTATTTCTTGAATCTGTTAGCAGTCCTTTGTGTTGTAGTCCCCGTGTAGCTAAATGTGATATATCTAGTGTTTTCCTCTTTTATCTCTTCTAATGTTGTTCTGCTGTGTAGTGTATTCTGTCTATCGATTTTCCTCCTCGTCTTCCTTGCGATGTCCTCTATCGTCTTGGTCCGAAATCCATTCACTTGAGCGATCTTCTTAATGGTGTCCAGTTCTTTTTTCCTATTGGTTTGGCTAAGTGGGATCTTATAGGCTCGGTACAGCATAGATCTAAAGGCTGCGGTCTTGTGGATTGTCGGATGGATAGACTTGTTGTTGATTGTAGTGTCCGTTTGCGTAGGTTTCCTGTAGATGTCAAACTCTATCTTGCTGTCTTTTCTCTCTAATGTGAGGTCCAGGAATTTGATCTTTTTGTTTTCTTCAAACTCGTTAGTAAAGGTGAGGTTCGGGTGGTGGTTGTTTAGTGTCTGCATCATCGTTTCGTGCTCCTGCTCCTGGGCTTGTCTGAAGATAACAATAATGTCGTCTACATATCTAACATACAGTTTTACATCATGATTTTTTCTTAAATTCGTTAACATTTCTTTTTCCTGATGCTGTAAAAATATTTCTGACAAAATTGCCGAAAGTGGACTTCCCATAGCTAAACCATCTGTTTGTTCGTAAAATCTATTGTTGAATCAAAAATAATTTTGCTTCAAAACAGTCACAAGTAATTTTACAATCTGATTGACATATTCATCGTCTAAACTATTCGGTACTTACGTATTAAACGGAGGCCACAATTTGTCAGCGCGCTGCGGCGGTTATGTTAGGTTGGGTTATCGTAAATATTATGTGTGTAGGACTTTCCTCGCTTGGTTATGAATCGATACCAGACGAGTTATACTTTCTATTATGATAACCCAACCTAACATAACCGCCGCAGCGCGCTGACAAAATGTGGCCTCCGTTTAATACGTAAGTACCAACTATTCTGTAAAAGCCTACATTTAACAAGATCTACAGTTTCGGATACAGGAATGTTTGTGTACAGATTTGCGATATCAAATGAGACTAGCCTACTATTCGAATCTATATCTATGTTCTTGACACGTTCAACAAATTCATACCTATTCTTTACATTGTATACATGTTCTAATTCTAAATCATTGCTGAGCATACTTGCTAACAATTTTGAAACATTGTAGGTAGGAGCACATTTAAAGTTAACTAATGGTCTGATGGGTACATTCTTCTTGTGTATTTTTGGGATCCCTTTCATCACGGGCGCTTTAGAATTTAGGATGTTCATCTTCTGTCGACATTCTTCGGGAATCACTCTGGTGCATCTCTTCACGACGTCGGACAGCTCTCTTTGGTACTTCTGCGTTGGATCCTTTTTCAGCTCTTTGAAGTTATTTTCTTTGATGAAATCTTCCGTCTTCTTTATATATTCTTCTTTTCCGAGCACTACAATGGCGTTGCTTTTGTCTGCTTTCACAACGATTGAGCTATTCTCTTCCAGTTTCTTCTTTATTTTGCTGCACGTCTTCAGTTCTTAATTTCTGCTGGGATCTATGTGTCCTTTGCTGGTGAAATCGTTGGCTGTTACTTCCTTCCGAACGGCATAATGGTCTACGTCTCTGAGTGATTTTACATTTGCTTCAACTTCAGTAGCTAGTAGTTCGTTTTCGCCCTTCTTCTTCATTGGGAAATTGTACTTCATTCCGTAGTTCAGTATTTTCGTTTCTTCTTCACTGAATTGAATGTCTGTAAGGTTGATGACTCTCTTCTGGAAGTTGTGTTCTGTACTGGTTCTATCCAAGTCTTTATTAGGTGTATTCTTCTCTACGAGTTTGTCTAATTTGTAGTTTATCCGTAAATATTTCCTGTCCATGGCATCTTCAACCTCTTCACTGACGACTTCGTGTAGTAAATTCCATGCTATTAGTCCGTATGATCTCAAAAATTGTAGGTGGATGTCGTAGGCAATCTGGTTCAGTTCTTCTTTTTCACAGTAAAGTTGTTTGATCATATTTTGGATGAATAATACCTCTCCTTGTTCCTTGGTTCTTTTAGCGGCAGTAGTGTTACAGTTGACTTTGATTTTAGCGTATTGTGGTGTAATTCTCTTCTTGATGCATTCTTAGTTTGAAGTAAATATCTGCAATCTTCATGGAAATCTTGATTCTTGTATCCATATATTTTGCTGCTAATTTTGCTTGACTAGCTTCACTAAATAACTTCTTGATCAGCATTGTACGTGTTATTAAATTTACTTAAAGTAAATAAAAGAAACGTCTTAAAACACTTAAAACATATATTTACGCTTATACTGTTACTCACAAGACGGTAAATATACAAAAAAGGTGGTAAGTAGTGATCGATTTCGATTGGACACTCCAATCATCATCAGACCCAATAGGCGAATGACAAGAATCTTGAATGGTGTCCCTACTTATACCCTATTGGCTACCGGAAGCACCGGCCAATACATTTTTATAAGTGCAACTGGAATCAAAATGTATTTGTTCATTAATCAACTTATTTCTATCTTTACATTTTTCCTTATAAATATACAATTCTTCCCAAGCATTCATTACATATCCTTTCTTACAATTCTTTAAAATATCTAGACTATCCTCCATTTTTCCTAGTGAGTGCCCATTTTGTAACAGGTGTTGTGCGACATTTGATCTTTCCGGTTTGTTGTTCCTCCATGCAGATATGTGGTTTTTGAAGCGGTTAACGAAGTTCACAGTCTGTCCAATGTAGAAGCTATCACAATCGTCACAATTGATTTTATATATGCCTGAAGTGTCGAATTTGTTACAATCTTCTATTTTTGGATGCAGTATTTTACTCATGGTGTTCTGAGTCCTGTAGGCTATTGAAACTCCGTATTTCTTGAATCTGTTAGCAATCCTTTGTGTTGTAGTCCCCGTGTAGCTAAATGTGATATATCTAGTGTTTTCCTCTTTTATCTCTTCTAATGTTGTTCTGCTGTGTAGTGTATTCTGTCTATCGATTTTCCTCCTCGTCTTCCTTGCGATGTCCTCTATCGTCTTGGTCCGAAATCCATTCACTTGAGCGATCTTCTTAATGGTGTCCAGTTCTTTTTTCCTATTGGTTTGGCTAAGTGGGATCTTATAGGCTCGGTACAGCATAGATCTAAAGGCTGCGGTCTTGTGGATTGTCGGATGGATAGACTTGTTGTTGATTGTAGTGTCCGTTTGCGTAGGTTTCCTGTAGATGTCAAACTCTATCTTGCTGTCTTTTCTCTCTAATGTGAGGTCCAGGAATTTGATCTTTTTGTTTTCTTCAAACTCGTTAGTAAAGGTGAGGTTCGGGTGGTGGTTGTTTAGTGTCTGCATCATCGTTTCGTGCTCCTGCTCCTGGGCTTGTCTGAAGATAACAAGAATGTCGTCTACATATCTAACATACAGTTTTACATCATGATTTTTTCTTAAATTCGTTAACATTTCTTTTTCCTGATGCTGTAAAAATATTTCTGACAAAATTGCCGAAAGTGGACTTCCCATAGCTAAACCATCTGTTTGTTCGTAAAATCTATTGTTGAATCAAAAATAATTTTGCTTCAAAACAGTCACAAGTAATTTTACAATCTGATTGACATATTCATCGTCTAAACTATTCTGTAAAAGCCTACATTTAACAAGATCTACAGTTTCGGATACAGGAATGTTTGTGTACAGATTTGCGATATCAAATGAGACTAGCCTACTATTCGAATCTATATCTATGTTCTTGACACGTTCAACAAATTCATACCTATTCTTTACATTGTATACATGTTCTAATTCTAAATCATTGCTGAGCTTACTTGCTAACAATTTTGAAACATTGTAGGTAGGAGCACATTTAAAGTTAACTAATGGTCTGATGGGTACATTCTTCTTGTGTATTTTTGGGATCCCTTTCATCACGGGCGCTTTAGAATTTAGGATGTTCATCTTCTGTCGACATTCTTCGGGAATCACTCTGGTGCATCTCTTCACGACGTCGGACAGCTCTCTTTGGTACTTCTGCGTTGGATCCTTTTTCAGCTCTTTGAAGTTATTTTCTTTGATGAAATCTTCCGTCTTCTTTATATATTCTTCTTTTCCGAGCACTACAATGGCGTTGCTTTTGTCTGCTTTCACAACGATTGAGCTATTCTCTTCCAGTTTCTTCTTTATTTTGCTGCACGTCTTCAGTTCTTAATTTCTGCTGGGATCTATGTGTCCTTTGCTGGTGAAATCGTTGGCTGTTACTTCCTTCCGAACGGCATAATGGTCTACGTCTCTGAGTGATTTTACATTTGCTTCAACTTCAGTAGCTAGTAGTTCGTTTTCGCCCTTCTTCTTCATTGGGAAATTGTACTTCATTCCGTAGTTCAGTATTTTCGTTTCTTCTTCACTGAATTGAATGTCTGTAAGGTTGATGACTCTCTTCTGGAATTTGTGTTCTGTACTGGTTCTATCCAAGTCTTTATTAGGTGTATTCTTCTCTACGAGTTTGTCTAATTTGTAGTTTATCCGTAAATATTTCCTGTCCATGGCATCTTCAACCTCTTCACTGACGACTTCGTGTAGTAAATTCCATGCTATTAGTCCGTATGATCTCAAAAATTGTAGGTGGATGTCGTAGGCAATCTGGTTCAGTTCTTCTTTTTCACAGTAAAGTTGTTTGATCATATTTTGGATGAATAATACCTCTCCTTGTTCCTTGGTTCTTTTAGCGGCAGTAGTGTTACAGTTGACTTTGATTTTAGCGTATTGTGGTGTAATTCTCTTCTTGATGCATTCTTAGTTTGAAGTAAATATCTGCAATCTTCATGGAAATCTTGATTCTTGTATCCATATATTTTGCTGCTAATTTTGCTTGACTAGCTTCACTAAATAACTTCTTGATCAGCATTGTACGTGTTATTAAATTTACTTAAAGTAAATAAAAGAAACGTCTTAAAACACTTAAAACATTTATTTACGCTTATACTGTTACTCACAAGACGGTAAATATACAAAAAAGGTGGTAAGTAGTGATCGATTTCGATTGGACACTCCAATCATCATCAGACCCAATAGGCGAATGACAAGAATCTTGAATGGTGTCCCTACTTATACCCTATTGGCTACCGGAAGCACCGGCCAATACATTTTTATAAGTGCAACTGGAATCAAAATGTATTTGTTCATTAATCAACTTATTTCTATCTTTACATTTTTCCTTATAAATATACAATTCTTCCCAAGCATTCATTACATATCCTTTCTTACAATTCTTTAAAATATCTAGACTATCCTCCATTTTTCCTAGTGAGTGCCCATTTTGTAACAGGTGTTGTGCGACATTTGATCTTTCCGGTTTGTTGTTCCTCCATGCAGATATGTGGTTTTTGAAGCGGTTAACGAAGTTCACAGTCTGTCCAATGTAGAAGCTATCACAATCGTCACAATTGATTTTATATATGCCTGAAGTGTCGAATTTGTTACAATCTTCTATTTTTGGATGCAGTATTTTACTCATGGTGTTCTGAGTCCTGTAGGCTATTGAAACTCCGTATTTCTTGAATCTGTTAGCAATCCTTTGTGTTGTAGTCCCCGTGTAGCTAAATGTGATATATCTAGTGTTTTCCTCTTTTATCTCTTCTAATGTTGTTCTGCTGTGTAGTGTATTCTGTCTATCGATTTTCCTCCTCGTCTTCCTTGCGATGTCCTCTATCGTCTTGGTCCGAAATCCATTCACTTGAGCGATCTTCTTAATGGTGTCCAGTTCTTTTTTCCTATTGGTTTGGCTAAGTGGGATCTTATAGGCTCGGTACAGCATAGATCTAAAGGCTGCGGTCTTGTGGATTGTCGGATGGATAGACTTGTTGTTGATTGTAGTGTCCGTTTGCGTAGGTTTCCTGTAGATGTCAAACTCTATCTTGCTGTCTTTTCTCTCTAATGTGAGGTCCAGGAATTTGATCTTTTTGTTTTCTTCAAACTCGTTAGTAAAGGTGAGGTTCGGGTGGTGGTTGTTTAGTGTCTGCATCATCGTTTCGTGCTCCTGCTCCTGGGCTTGTCTGAAGATAACAAGAATGTCGTCTACATATCTAACATACAGTTTTACATCATGATTTTTTCTTAAATTCGTTAACATTTCTTTTTCCTGATGCTGTAAAAATATTTCTGACAAAATTGCCGAAAGTGGACTTCCCATAGCTAAACCATCTGTTTGTTCGTAAAATCTATTGTTGAATCAAAAATAATTTTGCTTCAAAACAGTCACAAGTAATTTTACAATCTGATTGACATATTCATCGTCTAAACTATTCTGTAAAAGCCTACATTTAACAAGATCTACAGTTTCGGATACAGGAATGTTTGTGTACAGATTTGCGATATCAAATGAGACTAGCCTACTATTCGAATCTATATCTATGTTCTTGACACGTTCAAACAAATTCATACCTATTCTTTACATTGTATACATGTTCTAATTCTAAATCATTGCTGAGCTTACTTGCTAACAATTTTGAAACATTGTAGGTAGGAGCACATTTAAAGTTAACTAATGGTCTGATGGGTACATTCTTCTTGTGTATTTTTGGGATCCCTTTCATCACGGGCGCTTTAGAATTTAGGATGTTCATCTTCTGTCGACATTCTTCGGGAATCACTCTGGTGCATCTCTTCACGACGTCGGACAGCTCTCTTTGGTACTTCTGCGTTGGATCCTTTTTCAGCTCTTTGAAGTTATTTTCTTTGATGAAATCTTCCGTCTTCTTTATATATTCTTCTTTTCCGAGCACTACAATGGCGTTGCTTTTGTCTGCTTTCACAACGATTGAGCTATTCTCTTCCAGTTTCTTCTTTATTTTGCTGCACGTCTTCAGTTCTTAATTTCTGCTGGGATCTATGTGTCCTTGGCTGGTGAAATCGTTGGCTGTTACTTCCTTCCGAACGGCATAATGGTCTACGTCTCTGAGTGATTTTACATTTGCTTCAACTTCAGTAGCTAGTAGTTCGTTTTCGCCCTTCTTCTTCATTGGGAAATTGTACTTCATTCCGTAGTTCAGTATTTTCGTTTCTTCTTCACTGAATTGAATGTCTGTAAGGTTGATGACTCTCTTCTGGAATTTGTGTTCTGTACTGGTCCTATCCAAGTCTTTATTAGGTGTATTCTTCTCTACGAGTTTGTCTAATTTGTAGTTTATCCGTAAATATTTCCTGTCCATGGCATCTTCAACCTCTTCACTGACGACTTCGTGTAGTAAATTCCATGCTATTAGTCCGTATGATCTCAAAAATTGTAGGTGGATGTCGTAGGCAATCTGGTTCAGTTCTTCTTTTTCACAGTAAAGTTGTTTGATCATATTTTGGATGAATAATACCTCTCCTTGTTCCTTGGTTCTTTTAGCGGCAGTAGTTTACAGTTGACTTTGATTTTAGCGTATTGTGGTGTAATTCTCTTCTTGATGCATTCTTTGTTTGAAGTAAATATCTGCAATCTTCATAGAAATCTTGATTCTTGTATCCCTATATTTTGCTGCTAATTTTGCTTGACTAGCTTCACTAAATAACTTCTTGATCAGCATTGTACGTGTTATTAAATTTACTTAAAGTAAATAAAAGAAACGTCTTAAAACACTTAAAGCATATATTTACGCTTATACTGTTACTCACAAGACGGTAAATATACAAAAAAGGTGGTAAGTAGTGATCGATTTCGATTGGACACTCCAATCATCATCAGACCCAATAGGCGAATGACAAGAATCTTGAATGGTGTCCCTACTTATACCCTATTGGCTACCGGAAGCACCGGCCAATACATTTTTATAAGTGCAACTGGAATCAAAATGTATTTGTTCATTGATCAACTTATTTCTATCTTTACATTTTTCCTTATAAATATACAATTCTTCCCAAGCATTCATTACATATCCTTTCTTACAATTCTTTAAAATATCTAGACTATCCTCCATTTTTCCTAGTGAGTGCCCATTTTGTAACAGGTGTTGTGCGACATTTGATCTTTCCGGTTTGTTGTTCCTCCATGCAGATATGTGGTTTTTGAAGCGGTTAACGAAGTTCACAGTCTGTCCAATGTAGAAGCTATCACAATCGTCACAATTGATTTTATATATGCCTGAAGTGTCGAATTTGTTACAATCTTCTATTTTTGGATGCAGTATTTTACTCATGGTGTTCTGAGTCCTGTAGGCTATTGAAACTCCGTATTTCTTGAATCTGTTAGCAATCCTTTGTGTTGTAGTCCCCGTGTAGCTAAATGTGATATATCTAGTGTTTTCCTCTTTTATCTCTTCTAATGTTGTTCTGCTGTGTAGTGTATTCTGTCTATCGATTTTCCTCCTCGTCTTCCTTGCGATGTCCTCTATCGTCTTGGTCCGAAATCCATTCACTTGAGCGATCTTCTTAATGGTGTCCAGTTCTTTTTTCCTATTGGTTTGGCTAAGTGGGATCTTATAGGCTCGGTACAGCATAGATCTAAAGGCTGCGGTCTTGTGGATTGTCGGATGGATAGACTTGTTGTTGATTGTAGTGTCCGTTTGCGTAGGTTTCCTGTAGATGTCAAACTCTATCTTGCTGTCTTTTCTCTCTAATGTGAGGTCCAGGAATTTGATCTTTTTGTTTTCTTCAAACTCGTTAGTAAAGGTGAGGTTCGGGTGGTGGTTGTTTAGTGTCTGCATCATCGTTTCGTGCTCCTGCTCCTGGGCTTGTCTGAAGATAACAAGAATGTCGTCTACATATCTAACATACAGTTTTACATCATGATTTTTTCTTAAATTCGTTAACATTTCTTTTTCCTGATGCTGTAAAAATATTTCTGACAAAATTGCCGAAAGTGGACTTCCCATAGCTAAACCATCTGTTTGTTCGTAAAATCTATTGTTGAATCAAAAATAATTTTGCTTCAAAACAGTCACAAGTAATTTTACAATCTGATTGACATATTCATCGTCTAAACTATTCTGTAAAAGCCTACATTTAACAAGATCTACAGTTTCGGATACAGGAATGTTTGTGTACAGATTTGCGATATCAAATGAGACTAGCCTACTATTCGAATCTATATCTATGTTCTTGACACGTTCAACAAATTCATACCTATTCTTTACATTGTATACATGTTCTAATTCTAAATCATTGCTGAGCTTACTTGCTAACAATTTTGAAACATTGTAGGTAGGAGCACATTTAAAGTTAACTAATGGTCTGATGGGTACATTCTTCTTGTGTATTTTTGGGATCCCTTTCATCACGGGCGCTTTAGAATTTAGGATGTTCATCTTCTGTCGACATTCTTCGGGAATCACTCTGGTGCATCTTTTCACGACGTCGGACAGCTCTCTTTGGTACTTCTGCGTTGGATCCTTTTTCAGCTCTTTGAAGTTATTTTCTTTGATGAAATCTTCCGTCTTCTTTATATATTCTTCTTTTCCGAGCACTACAATGGCGTTGCTTTTGTCTGCTTTCACAACGATTGAGCTATTCTCTTCCAGTTTCTTCTTTATTTTGCTGCACGTCTTCAGTTCTTAATTTCTGCTGGGATCTATGTGTCCTTGGCTGGTGAAATCGTTGGCTGTTACTTCCTTCCGAACGGCATAATGGTCTACGTCTCTGAGTGATTTTACATTTGCTTCAACTTCAGTAGCTAGTAGTTCGTTTTCGCCCTTCTTCTTCATTGGGAAATTGTACTTCATTCCGTAGTTCAGTATTTTCGTTTCTTCTTCACTGAATTGAATGTCTGTAAGGTTGATGACTCTCTTCTGGAATTTGTGTTCTGTACTGGTCCTATCCAAGTCTTTATTAGGTGTATTCTTCTCTACGAGTTTGTCTAATTTGTAGTTTATCCGTAAATATTTCCTGTCCATGGCATCTTCAACCTCTTCACTGACGACTTCGTGTAGTAAATTCCATGCTATTAGTCCGTATGATCTCAAAAATTGTAGGTGGATGTCGTAGGCAATCTGGTTCAGTTCTTCTTTTTCACAGTAAAGTTGTTTGATCATATTTTGGATGAATAATACCTCTCCTTGTTCCTTGGTTCTTTTAGCGGCAGTAGTGTTACAGTTGACTTTGATTTTAGCGTATTGTGGTGTAATTCTCTTCTTGATGCATTCTTTGTTTGAAGTAAATATCTGCAATCTTCATGGAAATCTTGATTCTTGTATCCCTATATTTTGCTGCTAATTTTGCTTGACTAGCTTCACTAAATAACTTCTTGATCAGCATTGTACGTGTTATTAAATTTACTTAAAGTAAATAAAAGAAACGTCTTAAAACACTTAAAACATATATTTACGCTTATACTGTTACTCACAAGACGGTAAATATACAAAAAAGGTGGTAAGTGGTGATCGATTTCGATTGGACACTCCAATCATCATCAGACCCAATAGGCGAAACTGTATGTTAGATATATAGACGACATTCTTGTTATCTTCAGACAAGCCCAGGAGCAGGAGCACGAAACGATGATGCAGACACTAAACAACCACCACCCGAACCTCACCTTTACTAGTTTACGAGTTTGAAGAAAACAAAAAGATCAAATTCCTGGACCTCACATTAGAGAGAAAAGACAGCAAGATAGAGTTTGACATCTACAGGAAACCTACGCAAACGGACACTACAATCAACAACAAGTCTATCCATCCGACAATCCACAAGACCGCAGCCTTTAGATCTATGCTGTACCGAGCCTATAAGATCCCACTTAGCCAAACCAATAGGAAAAAAGAACTGGACACCATTAAGAAGATCGCTCAAGTGAATGGATTTCGGACCAAGACGATAGAGGACATCGCAAGGAAGACGAGGAGGAAAATCGATAGACAGAATACACTACACAGCAGAACAACATTAGAAGAGATAAAACAGGAAAACACTAGATATATCACATTTAGCTACACGGGGACTACAACACAAAGGATTGCTAACAGATTCAAGAAATACGGAGTTTCAATAGCCTACAGGACTCAGAACACCATGAGTAAAATACTGCATCCAAAAATAGAAGATTGTAACAAATTCGACACTTCAGGCATATATAAAATCAATTGTGACGATTGTGATAGCTTCTACATTGGACAGACTGTGAACTTCGTTAACCGCTTCAAAAACCACATATCTGCATGGAGGAACAACAAACCGGAAAGATCAAATGTCGCACAACACCTGTTACAAAATGGGCACTCACTAGGAAAAATGGAGGATAGTCTAGATATTTTAAAGAATTGTAAGAAAGGATATGTAATGAATGCTTGGGAAGAATTGTATATTTATAAGGAAAAATGTAAAGATAGAAATAAGTTGATCAATGAACAAATACATTTTGATTCCAGTTGCACTTATAAAAATGTATTGGCCGGTGCTTCCGGTAGCCAATAGGGTATAAGTAGGGACACCATTCAAGATTCTTGTCATTCGCCTATTGGGTCTGATGATGATTGGAGTGTCCAATCGAAATCGATCACTACTTACCACCTTTTTTGTATATTTACCGTCTTGTGAGTAACAGTATAAGCGTAAATATATGCTTTAAGTGTTTTAAGACGTTTCTTTTATTTACTTTAAGTAAATTTAATAACACGTACAATGCTGATCAAGAAGTTATTTAGTGAAGCTAGTCAAGCAAAATTAGCAGCAAAATATAGGGATACAAGAATCAAGATTTCCATGAAGATTGCAGATATTTACTTCAAACAAAGAATGCATCAAGAAGAGAATTACACCACAATACGCTAAAATCAAAGTCAACTGTAAACTACTGCCGCTAAAAGAACCAAGGATCAAGGAGAGGTATTATTCATCCAAAATATGATCAAACAACTTTACTGTGAAAAAGAAGAACTGAACCAGATTGCCTACGACATCCACCTACAATTTTTGAGATCATACGGACTAATAGCATGGAATTTACTACACGAAGTCGTCAGTGAAGAGGTTGAAGATGCCATGGACAGGAAATATTTACGGATAAACTACAAATTAGACAAACTCGTAGAGAAGAATACACCTAATAAAGACTTGGATAGGACCAGTACAGAACACAAATTCCAGAAGAGAGTCATCAACCTTACAGACATTCAATTCAGTGAAGAAGAAACGAAAATACTGAACTACGGAATGAAGTACAATTTCCCAATGAAGAAGAAGGGCGAAAACGAACTACTAGCTACTGAAGTTGAAGCAAATGTAAAATCACTCAGAGACGTAGACCATTATGCCGTTCGGAAGGAAGTAACAGCCAACGATTTCACCAGCCAAGGACACATAGATCCCAGCAGAAATTAAGAACTGAAGACGTGCAGCAAAATAAAGAAGAAACTGGAAGAGAATAGCTCAATCGTTGTGAAAGCAGACAAAAGCAACGCCATTGTAGTGCTCGGAAAAGAAGAATATATAAAGAAGACGGAAGATTTCATCAAAGAAAATAACTTCAAAGAGCTGAAAAAGGATCCAACGCAGAAGTACCAAAGAGAGCTGTCCGACGTCGTGAAGAGATGCACCAGAGTGATTCCCGAAGAATGTCGACAGAAGATGAACATCCTAAATTCTAAAGCGCCCGTGATGAAAGGGATCCCAAAAATACACAAGAAGAATGTACCCATCAGACCATTAGTTAACTTTAAATGTGCTCCTACCTACAATGTTTCAAAATTGTTAGCAAGTAAGCTCAGCAATGATTTAGAATTAGAACATGTATACAATGTAAAGAATAGGTATGAATTTGTTGAACGTGTCAAGAACATAGATATAGATTCGAATAGTAGGCTAGTCTCATTTGATATCGCAAATCTGTACACAAACATTCCTGTATCCGAAACTGTAGATCTTGTTAAATGTAGGCTTTTACAGAATAGTTTAGACGATGAATATGTCAATCAGATTGTAAAATTACTTGTGACTGTTTTGAAGCAAAATTATTTTTGATTCAACAATAGATTTTACGAACAAACAGATGGTTTAGCTATGGGAAGTCCACTTTCGGCAATTTTGTCAGAAATATTTTTACAGCATCAGGAAAAAGAAATGTTAACGAATTTAAGAAAAAATCATGATGTAAAACTGTATGTTAGATATGTAGACGACATTATTGTTATCTTCAGACAAGCCCAGGAGCAGGAGCACGAAACGATGATGCAGACACTAAACAACCACCACCCGAACCTCACCTTTACTAACGAGTTTGAAGAAAACAAAAAGATCAAATTCCTGGACCTCACATTAGAGAGAAAAGACAGCAAGATAGAGTTTGACATCTACAGGAAACCTACGCAAACGGACACTACAATCAACAACAAGTCTATCCATCCGACAATCCACAAGACCGCAGCCTTTAGATCTATGCTGTACCGAGCCTATAAGATCCCACTTAGCCAAACCAATAGGAAAAAAGAACTGGACACCATTAAGAAGATCGCTCAAGTGAATGGATTTCGGACCAAGACGATAGAGGACATCGCAAGGAAGACGAGGAGGAAAATCGATAGACAGAATACACTACACAGCAGAACAACATTAGAAGAGATAAAAGAGGAAAACACTAGATATATCACATTTAGCTACACGGGGACTACAACACAAAGGACTGCTAACAGATTCAAGAAATACGGAGTTTCAATAGCCTACAGGACTCAGAACACCATGAGTAAAATACTGCATCCAAAAATAGAAGATTGTAACAAATTCGACACTTCAGGCATATATAAAATCAATTGTGACGATTGTGATAGCTTCTACATTGGACAGACTGTGAACTTCGTTAACCGCTTCAAAAACCACATATCTGCATGGAGGAACAACAAACCGGAAAGATCAAATGTCGCACAACACCTGTTACAAAATGGGCACTCACTAGGAAAAATGGAGGATAGTCTAGATATTTTAAAGAATTGTAAGAAAGGATATGTAATGAATGCTTGGGAAGAATTGTATATTTATAAGGAAAAATGTAAAGATAGAAATAAGTTGATCAATGAACAAATACATTTTGATTCCAGTTGCACTTATAAAAATGTATTGGCCGGTGCTTCCGGTAGCCAATAGGGTATAAGTAGGGACACCATTCAAGATTCTTGTCATTCGCCTATTGGGTCTGATGATGATTGGAGTGTCCAATCGAAATCGATCACTACTTACCACCTTTTTTGTATATTTACCGTCTTGTGAGTAACAGTATAAGCGTAAATATATGCTTTAAGTGTTTTAAGACGTTTCTTTTATTTACTTTAAGTAAATTTAATAACACGTACAATGCTGATCAAGAAGTTATTTAGTGAAGCTAGTCAAGCAAAATTAGCAGCAAAATATAGGGATACAAGAATCAAGATTTCCATGAAGATTGCAGATATTTACTTCAAACAAAGAATGCATCAAGAAGAGAATTACACCACAATACGCTAAAATCAAAGTCAACTGTAAACTACTGCCGCTAAAAGAACCAAGGATCAAGGAGAGGTATTATTCATCCAAAATATGATCAAACAACTTTACTGTGAAAAAGAAGAACTGAACCAGATTGCCTACGACATCCACCTACAATTTTTGAGATCATACGGACTAATAGCATGGAATTTACTACACGAAGTCGTCAGTGAAGAGGTTGAAGATGCCATGGACAGGAAATATTTACGGATAAACTACAAATTAGACAAACTCGTAGAGAAGAATACACCTAATAAAGACTTGGATAGGACCAGTACAGAACACAAATTCCAGAAGAGAGTCATCAACCTTACAGACATTCAATTCAGTGAAGAAGAAACGAAAATACTGAACTACGGAATGAAGTACAATTTCCCAATGAAGAAGAAGGGCGAAAACGAACTACTAGCTACTGAAGTTGAAGCAAATGTAAAATCACTCAGAGACGTAGACCATTATGCCGTTCGGAAGGAAGTAACAGCCAACGATTTCACCAGCCAAGGACACATAGATCCCAGCAGAAATTAAGAACTGAAGACGTGCAGCAAAATAAAGAAGAAACTGGAAGAGAATAGCTCAATCGTTGTGAAAGCAGACAAAAGCAACGCCATTGTAGTGCTCGGAAAAGAAGAATATATAAAGAAGACGGAAGATTTCATCAAAGAAAATAACTTCAAAGAGCTGAAAAAGGATCCAACGCAGAAGTACCAAAGAGAGCTGTCCGACGTCGTGAAGAGATGCACCAGAGTGATTCCCGAAGAATGTCGACAGAAGATGAACATCCTAAATTCTAAAGCGCCCGTGATGAAAGGGATCCCAAAAATACACAAGAAGAATGTACCCATCAGACCATTAGTTAACTTTAAATGTGCTCCTACCTACAATGTTTCAAAATTGTTAGCAAGTAAGCTCAGCAATGATTTAGAATTAGAACATGTATACAATGTAAAGAATAGGTATGAATTTGTTGAACGTGTCAAGAACATAGATATAGATTCGAATAGTAGGCTAGTCTCATTTGATATCGCAAATCTGTACACAAACATTCCTGTATCCGAAACTGTAGATCTTGTTAAATGTAGGCTTTTACAGAATAGTTTAGACGATGAATATGTCAATCAGATTGTAAAATTACTTGTGACTGTTTTGAAGCAAAATTATTTTTGATTCAACAATAGATTTTACGAACAAACAGATGGTTTAGCTATGGGAAGTCCACTTTCGGCAATTTTGTCAGAAATATTTTTACAGCATCAGGAAAAAGAAATGTTAACGAATTTAAGAAAAAATCATGATGTAAAACTGTATGTTAGATATGTAGACGACATTATTGTTATCTTCAGACAAGCCCAGGAGCAGGAGCACGAAACGATGATGCAGACACTAAACAACCACCACCCGAACCTCACCTTTACTAACGAGTTTGAAGAAAACAAAAAGATCAAATTCCTGGACCTCACATTAGAGAGAAAAGACAGCAAGATAGAGTTTGACATCTACAGGAAACCTACGCAAACGGACACTACAATCAACAACAAGTCTATCCATCCGACAATCCACAAGACCGCAGCCTTTAGATCTATGCTGTACCGAGCCTATAAGATCCCACTTAGCCAAACCAATAGGAAAAAAGAACTGGACACCATTAAGAAGATCGCTCAAGTGAATGGATTTCGGACCAAGACGATAGAGGACATCGCAAGGAAGACGAGGAGGAAAATCGATAGACAGAATACACTACACAGCAGAACAACATTAGAAGAGATAAAAGAGGAAAACACTAGATATATCACATTTAGCTACACGGGGACTACAACACAAAGGACTGCTAACAGATTCAAGAAATACGGAGTTTCAATAGCCTACAGGACTCAGAACACCATGAGTAAAATACTGCATCCAAAAATAGAAGATTGTAACAAATTCGACACTTCAGGCATATATAAAATCAATTGTGACGATTGTGATAGCTTCTACATTGGACAGACTGTGAACTTCGTTAACCGCTTCAAAAACCACATATCTGCATGGAGGAACAACAAACCGGAAAGATCAAATGTCGCACAACACCTGTTACAAAATGGGCACTCACTAGGAAAAATGGAGGATAGTCTAGATATTTTAAAGAATTGTAAGAAAGGATATGTAATGAATGCTTGGGAAGAATTGTATATTTATAAGGAAAAATGTAAAGATAGAAATAAGTTGATTAATGAACAAATACATTTTGATTCCAGTTGCACTTATAAAAATGTATTGGCCGGTGCTTCCGGTAGCCAATAGGGTATAAGTAGGGACACCATTCAAGATTCTTGTCATTCGCCTATTGGGTCTGATGATGATTGGAGTGTCCAATCGAAATCGATCACTACTTACCACCTTTTTTGTATATTTACCGTCTTGTGAGTAACAGTATAAGCGTAAATATATGTTTTAAGTGTTTTAAGACGTTTCTTTTATTTACTTTAAGTAAATTTAATAACACGTACAATGCTGATCAAGAAGTTATTTAGTGAAGCTAGTCAAGCAAAATTAGCAGCAAAATATATGGATACAAGAATCAAAATTTCCATGAAGATTGCAGATATTTACTTCAAACTAAGAATGCATCAAGAAGAGAATTACACCACAATACGCTAAAATCAAAGTCAACTGTAACACTACTGCCGCTAAAAGAACCAAGGAACAAGGAGAGGTATTATTCATCCAAAATATGATCAAACAATTTTACTGTGAAAAAGAAGAACTGAACCAGATTGCCTACGACATCCACCTACAATTTTTGAGATCATACGGACTAATAGCATGGAATTTACTACACGAAGTCGTCAGTGAAGAGGTTGAAGATGCCATGGACAGGAAATATTTACGGATAAACTACAAATTAGACAAACTCGTAGAGAAGAATACACCTAATAAAGACTTGGATAGGACCAGTACAGAACACAAATTCCAGAAGAGAGTCATCAACCTTACAGACATTCAATTCAGTGAAGAAGAAACGAAAATACTGAACTACGGAATGAAGTACAATTTCCCAATGAAGAAGAAGGGCGAAAACGAACTACTAGCTACTGAAGTTGAAGCAAATGTAAAATCACTCAGAGACGTAGACCATTATGCCGTTCGGAAGGAAGTAACAGCCAACGATTTCACCGAGTGTAGGGGCGCTGGCGACCCAGCTTATCGAACTCGTAAATTAAGGGGTCATTAGAGTGTCGAGGCGAGTGGAGAAGACTACCTGACATAAGCCTATTCTCCCCAACAGTACTATACCGGGTATTTCGCTGGGAGAAAGGGGTGGTCGAGTAAAGAGGGGTGGAAGAAGGAGAGAGAGGGTGAATGTGAGCAGGTGAGCTGTGGCGAGAGGAGAACAAGACGAGAGCGTGGCCGTGTGTTGTATGCACTACAAGTAGATGCAAAGTAGTTTCTAAACAGAAAACAGAGCTTCCAAGAAAGTATCTATTGATTGGCGTTTGAAAGTTAATACTAATGCTAAAATTATAGATCTTTTTTTGTTATTTAATTTTAAAAATATATGTGTAGCCTATGAGGCGTATGGATACAAAAATATTCTTACCTACAGTTGGATTTTTTAGCTAGAAGCAGTTAAGGTGTGGTGGAATATCTTTTAAGATGAACCTATTTAGCTGTAGTACGATAATGTGTTTATGTGTCAAATTTTGAGGTTAAATCAAAACAAACAAACTGGCATGTTGGCAATTAATAATTAAGCATTTAGAGGCAGTTTTGTATTACTTACGAAAGAATTGCCATTTAAGATCAAATGAAATGATTTAGTATATTTCATTGTTTAATTTATGCTTGCTTCCTTGGCCTATTGTATAATGTTATCCTGTTTGTATGAGGTGAACTTATTTGATTAGTGATTGCATTAATGAATCATCAGCAATACAATTACCGGTAGCTGTTAATTATAATTTAAATGGGTCAAAACGTGAGTCTATAAAGGTTCATCTCGTCATCTCAAGAGTATTTAATTCTGATCTCTAACATGAAACCCAAAAGGCGAGTCTATGTTTAGATGTTAAGACATTTCAAAACTAGACGTAAATCATAATTACTGTATGTCCCAACGGTTATTTTATGTGTATCCCAGTCACAGCAACCATATTATTCTATTAATATAATGATCGAAATTAATTAACTTATGCAAGAAGATTCAATATTTTAATACTAACTCATATAATTAACTATTATCAAAGCAACCATCACCTATAATTTGGCGGAAATAATTAAGTATCAACTTATTCATTAGCTGATTTGGAATTAGGAATCACGTCTCTATTTCACAGTAGGCCTTAATATTCTATATATTGCCAAGTAGTTATATAAAAGTAGGCTAGAGTAAGTTTAAAGTATATTTAACTATTGTCAATTCCAAGAATTATTGTGTCAGTTTGTTTGTTTTTATTTAACCTCAAAATTTGACAGGTCTGAACACATGATCACACTACTGCCAAATAGGTTCATCTTCAAAGATATTCCACCACACCTTAACTGCTTCTAGCTAAAAAATCCAACTGTACTTGTTATAGGACTTTATTAAAGAACCTGGGCAGCATTAGTACATTGGCAATCGAAACATCATTATATACCGTACTGATATTATAAAGCTGTAAGTGTGTGTGTTCGTTATTTGTTTAGGACTCGATCAAGAAATGACTCGAATTGGGTTTGAAATTTCGCATGATGATAGATCATTTTATAGGCTTATTATTATTCCTATTTGTGTAACTAGTGGGCGAAGTGGCGCATTGTTGCACACGAGAGAAATGTTTACACGGGCGAGTGTTGAAAGTTTATCGAGTGCGGCAGAGGTAGTTTGCACTCGTGTTACACATTATATTTTCCCTACAAATCATATAAATAGTTAGTCCTTCAAACAATAATTATATATGAATGAACACTTTTTAGTAATGTTTTTGTAATTAATAATACAAATATAATAATATTATGGAAACGATAATATGAAAATAAATATTGACAGGTTTTTTTTGATCATAATATAAATTCATAGTTTAAAGTTTTTTTATAATTATAATTATATATGAATGAACACTTTTTAATAATGTTTTTGTTATGAATAATACATATATAATAATATTATAGGAAGGATAATATACAAATAAATATATAAAAATGTTTTTGATCATAATATAAATACATATTTTATAATATTTTTATAATTATAATTATATATGAATGAACACTTTTTAATAATGTTTTTAATAATAATAATACATATATATTAATATTATAGTAAGGATAATATGCAATTAAATATTGACAAGTTTTTTTTTATCATAATATAAATACATATTTTATAATTTTTATATAAAAATAATTATATATGAATGAACACTTTTTAATGATGTTTTTGTTATTAATAATACATATATAATAATATTATAGGAAGGATAATATACAAATAAATATATATAAATGTTTTTGATCATAATATAAATACATATTTTATAATATTTTTATAATAATAATTATATATGAATGAACACTTTTGAATAATGTTTTTGTTATTAATAATACATATATAATAATATTATAGGAAGGATAATATACAAATAAATATATATAAATGTTTTTGATCATAATATAAATACATATTTTATAATATTTTTATAATAATAATTATATATGAATGAACACTTTTTAATAATGTATTTGTTATTAATAATACATATATAATAATATTATAGAAAGGATAATATGCAAATAAATATTCACAGGTTTTTTTTATCATAATATAAATACATAGTTTAAAGTTTTTTTATAATAATAATTGTATATGAATGAACACTTTTTAGTAATGTTTTTGTAATTAATAATACAAATATAATAATATTATAGAAACGATAATATGCAAATAAATATTGACAGGTTTTTTTGATCATAATATAAATACATAGTTTAAAGTTTTTTTATAATTATAATTATATATGAATGACCACTTTTTAATAATGTTTTTGTTATTAATAATACATATATAATAATATTATAGGAAGGATAATATACAAATAAATATATATAAATGTTTTTGATCATAATATAAATACATATTTTATAATATTTTTATAATTATAATTATATATGAATGAACACTTTTTAATAATGTTTTTAATAATAATAATACATATATATTAATATTATAGTAAGGATAATATGCAATTAAATATTGACAGGTTTTTTTTATCATAATATAAATACATATTTTAAAATTTTTATATAAAAATAATTATATATGAATGAACACTTTTTAATGATGTTTTTGTTATTAATAATACATATATAATAATATTATAGGAAGGATAATATACAAATAAATATATATAAATGTTTTTGATCATAATATAAATACATTTTTTATAATATTTTTATAATAATAATTTTATATGAATGAATACTTTTGAATAATGTTTTTGTTATTAATAATACATATATAATAATATTATAGGAAGGATAATATACAAATAAATATATATAAATGTTTTTGATCATAATATAAATACATATTTTATAATATTTTTATAATAATAATTATATATGAATGAACACTTTTTAATGATGTTTTTGTAATTAATAATACATATATAATAATATTATAGGAAGGATAATATGCAAATAAATATTCACAGTTTTTTTTTTATCTTAATATAAATACATATTTAAAAGTTTTTTATAATAATAATTATATATGAATGAACACTTTTTAGTAATGTTTTTGTAATTAATAATACAAATATAATAATATTATAGAAACGATAATATGAAAATAAATATTGACAGGTTTTTTTGATCATAATATAAATACATAGTTTAAAGTTTTTTTATAATTATAATTATATATGAATGAACACTTTTTAATAATGTTTTTTTTATGAATAATACATATATAATAATATTATAGGAAGGATAATATACAAATAAATATATATAAATGTTTTTGATCATAATATAAATACATATTTTATAATATTTTTATAATTATAATTATATATGAATGAACACTTTTTAATAATGTTTTTATAATAATAATACATATATATTAATATTATAGTAAGGATAATATGCAAATAAATATTCACAGGTTTTTTTTATCATAATATAAATAAATATTTTAAAGTTTTTTATAATAATAATTATATATGAATGAACACTTTTTAGTAATGTTTTTGTAATTAATAATACAAATATAATAATATTATAGAAACGATAATATGAAAATAAATATTGACAGGTTTTTTTGATCATAATATAAATACATAGTTTAATGTTTTTTTATAATTATAATTATATATGAATGAACACTTTTTAATAATGTTTTTGTTATGAATAATACATATATAATAATATTATAGGAAGGATAATATACAAATAAATATATATAAATGTTTTTGATTATAATATAAATACATATTTTATAATATTTTTATAATAATAATTATATATGAATGAACACTTTTTAATTATGTTTTTGTTATTAATAATACATATATAATAATATTATAAGAAGGATAATATGCAAATAAATATTCACAGGTTTTTTTATCATAATATAAATACATATTTTAAAGTTTTTTATAATAATAATAATATATGAATGAACACTTTTTAGTAATGTTTTTGTAATTAATAATACAAATATAATAATATTATAGAAACGATAATATGCAAATAAATATTGACAGGTTTTTTTGATCATAATATAAATACATAGTTTAAAGTTTTTTTAAAATAATAATTATATATGAATGAACACTTTTTAGTAATGTTTTTGTAATTAATAATACAAATATAATAATATTATAGAAACGATAATATGCAAATAAATATTGACAGGTTTTTTTGATCATAATATAAAAACATAGTTTAAAGTTTTTTTATAATTATAATTATATATGAATGAACACTTTTTAATAATGTTTTTGTTATGAATAATACATATATAATAATATTATAGGAAGGATAATATACAAATAAATATATATAAATGTTTTTGATTATAATATAAATACATATTTTATAATATTTTTATAATAATAATTATATATGAATGAACACTTTTTAATAATGTTTTTGTTATTAATAATACATATATAATAATATTATAGGAAGGATAATATACAAATAAATATATATAAATGTTTTTGATCATAATATAAATACATATTTTATAATATTTTTATAATTATAATTATATATGATGAACACTTTTTAATAATGATTTTAATAATAATAATACATATATATTAATATTATAGTAAGGATAATATGCAATTAAATTTTGACAGGTTTTTTTTATCATATTATAAATACATATTTTAAAATTTTTATATAAAAATAATTATATATGAATGAACAATTTTTAATGATGTTTTTGTAATTAATAATACATATATAATAATATTATAGGAAGGATAATATGCAAATAAATATTCACAGGTTTTTTTTATCATAATATAAATACATATTTTAAAGTTTTTTATAATAATAATTATATATGAATGAACACTTTTTAGTAATGTTTTTGTAATTAATAATACAAATATAATAATATTATAGAAACGATAATATGAAAATAAATATTGACAGGTTTTTTTGATCATAATATAAATACATAGTTTAAAGTTTTTTTATAATTATAATTATATATGAATGAACACTTTTTAATAATGTTTTTGTTATGAATAATACATATATAATAATATTATAGGAAGGATAATATGCAAATAAATATATAAAAATGTTTTTGATCATAATATAAATACATATTTTATAATATTTTTATAATTATAATTATATATGAATGAACACTTTTTAATAATGTTTTTAATAATAATAATACATATATATTAATATTATAGTAAGGATAATATGCAATTAAATATTGACAAGTTTTTTTTTTATCATAATATAAATACATATTTTATAATTTTTATATAAAAATAATTATATATGAATGAACACTTTTTAATGATGTTTTTGTTATTAATAATACATATATAATAATATTATAGGAAGGATAATATACAAATAAATATATATAAATGTTTTTGATCATAATATAAATACATATTTTATAATATTTTTATAATAATAATTATATATGAATGAACACTTTTGAATAATGTTTTTGTTATTAATAATACATATATAATAATATTATAGGAAGGATAATATACAAATAAATATATATAAATGTTTTTGATCATAATATAAATACATATTTTATAATATTTTTATAATAATAATTATATATGAATGAACACTTTTTAATAATGTATTTGTTATTAATAATACATATATAATAATATTATAGAAAGGATAATATGCAAATAAATATTCACAGGTTTTTTTTATCATAATATAAATACATAGTTTAAAGTTTTTTTATAATAATAATTGTATATGAATGAACACTTTTTAGTAATGTTTTTGTAATTAATAATACAAATATAATAATATTATAGAAACGATAATATGCAAATAAATATTGACAGGTTTTTTTGATCATAATATAAATACATAGTTTAAATTTTTTTTATAATTATAATTATATATGAATGACCACTTTTTAATAATGTTTTTGTTATTAATAATACATATATAATAATATTATAGGAAGGATAATATACAAATAAATATATATAAATGTTTTTGATCATAATATAAATACATATTTTATAATATTTTTATAATTATAATTATATATGAATGAACACTTTTTAATAATGTTTTTAATAATAATAATACATATATATTAATATTATAGTAAGGATAATATGCAATTTAATATTGACAGGTTTTTTTATCATAATATAAATACATATTTTAAAATTTTTATATAAAAATAATTATATATGAATGAACACTTTTTAATGATGTTTTTGTTATTAATAATACATATATAATAATATTATAGGAAGGATAATATACAAATAAATATATATAAATGTTTTTGATCATAATAAAAATACATTTTTTATAATATTTTTATAATAATAATTTTATATGAATGAATACTTTTGAATAATGTTTTTGTTATTAATAATACATATATAATAATATTATAGGAAGGATAATATACAAATAAATATATATAAATGTTTTTGATCATAATATAAATACATATTTTATAATATTTTTATAATAATAATTATATATGAATGAACACTTTTTAATGATGTTTTTGTAATTAATAATACATATATAATAATATTATAGGAAGGATAATATGCAAATAAATATTCACAGTTTTTTTTTATCTTAATATAAATACATATTTAAAAGTTTTTTATAATAATAATTATATATGAATGAACACTTTTTAGTAATGTTTTTGTAATTAATAATACAAATATAATAATATTATAGAAACGATAATATGAAAATAAATATTGACAGGTTTTTTTGATCATAATATAAATACATAGTTTAAAGTTTTTTTATAATTATAATTATATATGAATGAACACTTTTTAATAATGTTTTTGTTATGAATAATACATATATAATAATATTATAGGAAGGATAATATACAAATAAATATATATAAATGTTTTTGATCATAATATAAATACATATTTTATAATATTTTTATAATTATAATTATATATGAATGAACACTTTTTAATAATGTTTTTAATAATAATAATACATATATATTAATATTATAGTAAGGATAATATGCAAATAAATATTCACAGGTTTTTTTTTATCATAATATAAATAAATATTTTAAAGTTTTTTATAATAATAATTATATATGAATGAACACTTTTTAGTAATGTTTTTGTAATTAATAATACAAATATAATAATATTATAGAAACGATAATATGAAAATAAATATTGACAGGTTTTTTTGATTATAATATAAATACATAGTTTAATGTTTTTTTATAATTATAATTATATATGAATGAACACTTTTTAATAATGTTTTTGTTATGAATAATACTTATATAATAATATTATAGTAAGGATAATATGCAATTAAATATTGACAGGTTTTTTTATCATAATATAAATACATATTTTATAATTTTTATATAAAAATAATTATATATGAATGAACACTTTTTAATGATGTTTTTGTTATTAATAATACATATATAATAATATTATAGGAAGGATAATATACAAATAAATATATATAAATGTTTTTGATCATAATATAAATACATATTTTATAATATTTTTATAATAATAATTATATATGAATGAACACTTTTGAATAATGTTTTTGTTATTAATAATACATATATAATAATATTATAGGAAGGATAATATACAAATAAATATATATAAATGTTTTTGATCATAATATAAATACATATTTTATAATATTTTTATAATAATAATTATATATGAATGAACACTTTTTAATAATGTTTTTGTTATTAATAATACATATATAATAATATTATAGGAAGGATAATATGCAAATAAATATTCACAGGTTTTTTTATCATAATATAAATACATATTTTAAAGTTTTTTATAATAATAATAATATATGAATGAACACTTTTTAGTAATGTTTTTGTAATTAGTAATACAAATATAATAATATTATAGAAACGATAATATGCAAAAAAATATTGACAGGTTTTTTTGATCATAATATAAATACATAGTTTAAAGTTTTTTTATAATAATAATTATATATGAATGAACACTTTTTAGTAATGTTTTTGTAATTAATAATACAAATATAATAATATTATAGAAACGATAATATGCAAATAAATATTGACAGGTTTTTTTGATCATAATATAAATACATAGTTTAAAGTTTTTTTATAATTATAATTATATATGAATGAACACTTTTTAATAATGTTTTTGTTATGAATAATACATATATAATAATATTATAGGAAGGATAATATACAAATAAATATATATAAATGTTTTTGATCATAATATAAATACATATTTTATAATATTTTTATAATAATAATTATATATGAATGAACACTTTTTAATAATGTTTTTGTTATTAATAATACATATATAATAATATTATAGGAAGGATAATATACAAATAAATATATATAAATGTTTTTGATCATAATATAAATACATATTTTATAATATTTTTATAATAATAATTATATATGAACGAACACTTTTTAATGATGTTTTTGTAATTAATAATACATATATAATAATATTATAGGAAGGATAATATGCAAATAAATATTCACAGTTTTTTTTATCATAATATAAATACATATTTAAAAGTTTTTTATATTAATAATTATATATGAATGAACACTTTTTAGTAATGTTTTTGTAATTAATAATACAAATATAATAACATTATAGAAACGATAATATGAAAATAAATATTGACAGGTTTTTTTGATCATAATATAAATACATAGTTTAAAGTTTTTTTATAATTATAATTATATATAAATGAGAACTTTTTAATAATGTTTTTGTTATGAATAATACATATATAGTAATATTATAGGAAGGATAATATACAAATAAATATATAAAAATGTTTTTGATCATAATATAAATACATATTTTATAATATTTTTTTAATTATAATTATATATGAATGAACACTTTTTAATAATGTTTTTAATAATAATAATACATATATATTAATATTATAGTAAGGATAATATGCAATTAAATATTGACAGGTTTTTTTTTATCATAATATAAATACATATTTTATAATTTTTATATAAAAATAATTATATATGAATGAACACTTTTTAATGATGTTTTTGTTATTAATAATACATATATAATAATATTATAGGAAGGATAATATACAAATAAATATATATAAATGTTTTTGATCATAATATAAATACATATTTTATAATATTTTTATAATAATAATTATATATGAATGAACACTTTTTAATGATGTTTTTGTAATTAATAATACATATATAATAATATTATAGGAAGGATAATATGCAAATAAATATTCACAGTTTTTTTTATCATAATATAAATACATATTTAAAAGTTTTTTATAATAATAATTATATATGAATGAACACTTTTTAGTAATGTTTATGTAATTAATAATACAAATATAATAATATTATAGAAACGATAATATGAAAATAAATATTGACAGGTTTTTTTGATCATAATATAAATACATAGTTTAAAGTTTTTTTATAATTATAATTATATATGAATGAACACTTTTTAATAATGTTTTTGTTATGAATAATACATATATAATAATATTATAGGAAGGATAATATACAAATAAATATATAAAAATGTTTTTGATCATAATATAAATACATATTTTATAATATTTTTTTAATTATAATTATATATGAATGAACACTTTTTAATAATGTTTTTAAAAATAATAATACATATATATTAATATTATAGTAAGGATAATATGCAATTAAATATTGACAGGTTTTTTTTTATCATAATATAAATACATATTTTATAATTTTTATATAACAATAATTATATATGAATGAACACTTTTTAATGATGTTTTTGTTATTAATAATACATATATAATAATATTATAGGAAGGATAATATACAAATAAATATATATAAATGTTTTTGATCATAATATAAATACATATTTTATAATATTTTTATAATAATAATTATATATGAATGAACACTTTTGAATAATGTTTTTGTTATTAATAATACATATATAATAATATTATAGGAAGGATAATATACAAATAAATATATATAAATGTTTTTGATCATAATATAAATACATATTTTATAATATTTTTATAATAATAATTATATATGAATGAACACTTTTTAATAATGTATTTGTTATTAATAATACATATATAATAATATTATAGAAAGGATAATATGCAAATAAATATTCACAGGTTTTTTTTATCATAATATAAATACATAGTTTAAAGTTTTTTTATAATAATAATTGTATATGAATGAACACTTTTTAGTAATGTTTTTGTAATAAATAATACAAATATAATAATATTATAGAAACGATAATATGCAAATAAATATTGACAGGTTTTTTTTATCATAATATAAATACATAGTTTAAAGTTTTTTTATAATTATAATTATATATGAATGACCACTTTTTAATAATGTTTTTGTTATTAATAATACATATATAATAATATTATAGGAAGGATAATATACAAATAAATATATATAAATGTTTTTGATCATAATATAAATACATATTTTATAATATTTTTATAATTATAATTATATATGAATGAACACTTTTTAATAATGTTTTTAATAATAATAATACATATATATTAATATTATAGTAAGGATAATATGCAATTAAATATTGACAGGTTTTTTTATCATAATATAAATACATATTTTAAAATTTTTATATAAAAATAATTATATATGAATGAACACTTTTTAATGATGTTTTTGTTATTAATAATACATATATAATAATATTATAGGAAGGATAATATACAAATAAATATATATAAATGTTTTTGATCATAATATAAATAAATTTTTTATAATATTTTTATAATAATAATTTTATATGAATGAATACTTTTGAATAATGTTTTTGTTATTAATAATACATATATAATAATATTATAGGAAGGATAATATACAAATAAATATATATAAATGTTTTTGATCATAATATAAATACATATTTTATAATATTTTTATAATAATAATTATATATGAATGAACACTTTTTAATGAAGTTTTTGTAATTAATAATACATATATAATAATATTATAGGAAGGATAATATGCAAATAAATATTCACAGTTTTTTTTTATCTTAATATAAATACATATTTAAAAGTTTTTTATAATAATAATTATATATGAATGAACACTTTTTAGTAATGTTTTTGTAATTAATAATACAAATATAATAATATTATAGAAACGATAATATGAAAATAAATATTGACAGGTTTTTTTGATCATAATATAAATACATAGTTTAAAGTTTTTTTATAATTATAATTATATATGAATGAACACTTTTTAATAATGTTTTTGTTATGAATAATACATATATAATAATATTATAGGAAGGATAATATACAAATAAATATATATAAATGTTTTTGATCATAATATAAATACATATTTTATAATATTTTTATAATTATAATTATATATGAATGAAAACTTTTTAATAATGTTTTTAATAATAATAATACATATATATTAATATTATAGTAAGGATAATATGCAAATAAATATTCACAGGTTTTTTTTATCATAATATAAATAAATATTTTAAAGTTTTTTATAATAATAATTATATATGAATGAACACTTTTTAGTAATGTTTTTGTAATTAATAATACAAATATAATAATATTATAGAAACGATAATATGAAAATAAATATTGACAGGTTTTTTTGATCATAATATAAATACATAGTTTAATGTTTTTTTATAATTATAATTATATATGAATGAACACTTTTTAGTAATGTTTTTGTAATTAATAATACAAATATAATAATATTATAGAAACGATAATATGAAAATAAATATTGACAGGTTTTTTTGATTATAATATAAATACATAGTTTAATGTTTTTTTATAATTATAATTATATATGAATGAACACTTTTTAATAATGTTTTTGTTATGAATAATACTTATATAATAATATTATAGTAAGGATAATATGCAATTAAATATTGACAGGTTTTTTTATCATAATATAAATACATATTTTATAATTTTTATATAAAAATAATTATATATGAATGAACACTTTTTAATGATGTTTTTGTTATTAATAATACATATATAATAATATTATAGGAAGGATAATATACAAATAAATATATATAAATGTTTTTGATCATAATATAAATACATATTTTATAATATTTTTATAATAATAATTATATATGAATGAACACTTTTGAATAATGTTTTTGTTATTAATAATACATATATAATAATATTATAGGAAGGATAATATACAAATAAATATATATAAATGTTTTTGATCATAATATAAATACATATTTTATAATATTTTTATAATAATAATTATATATGAATGAACACTTTTTAATAATGTTTTTGTTATTAATAATACATATATAATAATATTATAGGAAGGATAATATGCAAATAAATATTCACAGGTTTTTTTATCATAATATAAATACATATTTTAAAGTTTTTTATAATAATAATAATATATGAATGAACACTTTTTAGTAATGTTTTTGTAATTAGTAATACAAATATAATAATATTATAGAAACGATAATATGCAAAAAAATATTGACAGGTTTTTTTGATCATAATATAAATACATAGTTTAAAGTTTTTTTATAATAATAATTATATATGAATGAACACTTTTTAGTAATGTTTTTGTAATTAATAATACAAATATAATAATATTATAGAAACGATAATATGCAAATAAATATTGACAGGTTTTTTTGATCATAATATAAATACATAGTTTAAAGTTTTTTTATAATTATAATTATATATGAATGAACACTTTTTAATAATGTTTTTGTTATGAATAATACATATATAATAATATTATAGGAAGGATAATATACAAATAAATATATATAAATGTTTTTGATCATAATATAAATACATATTTTATAATATTTTTATAATAATAATTATATATGAATGAACACTTTTTAATAATGTTTTTGTTATTAATAATACATATATAATAATATTATAGGAAGGATAATATACAAATAAATATATATAAATGTTTTTGATCATAATATAAATACATATTTTATAATATTTTTATAATAATAATTATATATGAATGAACACTTTTTAATAATGTTTTTGTTATTAATAATACATATATAATAATATTATAGGAAGGATAATATACAAATAAATATATATAAATGTTTTTGATCATAATATAAATACATATTTTATAATATTTTTATAATAATAATTATATATGAACGAACACTTTTTAATGATGTTTTTGTAATTAATAATACATATATAATAATATTATAGGAAGGATAATATGCAAATAAATATTCACAGTTTTTTTTATCATAATATAAATACATATTTAAAAGTTTTTTATATTAATAATTATATATGAATGAACACTTTTTAGTAATGTTTTTGTAATTAATAATACAAATATAATAACATTATAGAAACGATAATATGAAAATAAATATTGACAGGTTTTTTTGATCATAATATAAATACATAGTTTAAAGTTTTTTTATAATTATAATTATATATAAATGAGAACTTTTTAATAATGTTTTTGTTATGAATAATACATATATAGTAATATTATAGGAAGGATAATATACAAATAAATATATAAAAATGTTTTTGATCATAATATAAATACATATTTTATAATATTTTTTTAATTATAATTATATATGAATGAACACTTTTTAATAATGTTTTTAATAATAATAATACATATATATTAATATTATAGTAAGGATAATATGCAATTAAATATTGACAGGTTTTTTTTTATCATAATATAAATACATATTTTATAATTTTTATATAAAAATAATTATATATGAATGAACACTTTTTAATGATGTTTTTGTTATTAATAATACATATATAATAATATTATAGGAAGGATAATATACAAATAAATATATATAAATGTTTTTGATCATAATATAAATACATATTTTATAATATTTTTATAATAATAATTATATATGAATGAACACTTTTTAATGATGTTTTTGTAATTAATAATACATATATAATAATATTATAGGAAGGATAATATGCAAATAAATATTCACAGTTTTTTTTATCATAATATAAATACATATTTAAAAGTTTTTTATAATAATAATTATATATGAATGAACACTTTTTAGTAATGTTTATGTAATTAATAATACAAATATAATAATATTATAGAAACGATAATATGAAAATAAATATTGACAGGTTTTTTTGATCATAATATAAATACATAGTTTAAAGTTTTTTTATAATTATAATTATATATGAATGAACACTTTTTAATAATGTTTTTGTTATGAATAATACATATATAATAATATTATAGGAAGGATAATATACAAATAAATATATAAAAATGTTTTTGATCATAATATAAATACATATTTTATAATATTTTTTTAATTATAATTATATATGAATGAACACTTTTTAATAATGTTTTTAAAAATAATAATACATATATATTAATATTATAGTAAGGATAATATGCAATTAAATATTGACAGGTTTTTTTTTATCATAATATAAATACATATTTTATAATTTTTATATAACAATAATTATATATGAATGAACACTTTTTAATGATGTTTTTGTTATTAATAATACATATATAATAATATTATAGGAAGGATAATATACAAATAAATATATATAAATGTTTTTGATCATAATATAAATACATATTTTATAATATTTTTATAATAATAATTATATATGAATGAACACTTTTGAATAATGTTTTTGTTATTAATAATACATATATAATAATATTATAGGAAGGATAATATACAAATAAATATATATAAATGTTTTTGATCATAATATAAATACATATTTTATAATATTTTTATAATAATAATTATATATGAATGAACACTTTTTAATAATGTATTTGTTATTAATAATACATATATAATAATATTATAGAAAGGATAATATGCAAATAAATATTCACAGGTTTTTTTTATCATAATATAAATACATAGTTTAAAGTTTTTTTATAATAATAATTGTATATGAATGAACACTTTTTAGTAATGTTTTTGTAATAAATAATACAAATATAATAATATTATAGAAACGATAATATGCAAATAAATATTGACAGGTTTTTTTTATCATAATATAAATACATAGTTTAAAGTTTTTTTATAATTATAATTATATATGAATGACCACTTTTTAATAATGTTTTTGTTATTAATAATACATATATAATAATATTATAGGAAGGATAATATACAAATAAATATATATAAATGTTTTTGATCATAATATAAATACATATTTTATAATATTTTTATAATTATAATTATATATGAATGAACACTTTTTAATAATGTTTTTAATAATAATAATACATATATATTAATATTATAGTAAGGATAATATGCAATTAAATATTGACAGGTTTTTTTATCATAATATAAATACATATTTTAAAATTTTTATATAAAAATAATTATATATGAATGAACACTTTTTAATGATGTTTTTGTTATTAATAATACATATATAATAATATTATAGGAAGGATAATATACAAATAAATATATATAAATGTTTTTGATCATAATATAAATAAATTTTTTATAATATTTTTATAATAATAATTTTATATGAATGAATACTTTTGAATAATGTTTTTGTTATTAATAATACATATATAATAATATTATAGGAAGGATAATATACAAATAAATATATATAAATGTTTTTGATCATAATATAAATACATATTTTATAATATTTTTATAATAATAATTATATATGAATGAACACTTTTTAATGAAGTTTTTGTAATTAATAATACATATATAATAATATTATAGGAAGGATAATATGCAAATAAATATTCACAGTTTTTTTTTATCTTAATATAAATACATATTTAAAAGTTTTTTATAATAATAATTATATATGAATGAACACTTTTTAGTAATGTTTTTGTAATTAATAATACAAATATAATAATATTATAGAAACGATAATATGAAAATAAATATTGACAGGTTTTTTTGATCATAATATAAATACATAGTTTAAAGTTTTTTTATAATTATAATTATATATGAATGAACACTTTTTAATAATGTTTTTGTTATGAATAATACATATATAATAATATTATAGGAAGGATAATATACAAATAAATATATATAAATGTTTTTGATCATAATATAAATACATATTTTATAATATTTTTATAATTATAATTATATATGAATGAAAACTTTTTAATAATGTTTTTAATAATAATAATACATATATATTAATATTATAGTAAGGATAATATGCAAATAAATATTCACAGGTTTTTTTTATCATAATATAAATAAATATTTTAAAGTTTTTTATAATAATAATTATATATGAATGAACACTTTTTAGTAATGTTTTTGTAATTAATAATACAAATATAATAATATTATAGAAACGATAATATGAAAATAAATATTGACAGGTTTTTTTGATCATAATATAAATACATAGTTTAATGTTTTTTTATAATTATAATTATATATGAATGAACACTTTTTAGTAATGTTTTTGTAATTAATAATACAAATATAATAATATTATAGAAACGATAATATGAAAATAAATATTGACAGGTTTTTTTGATTATAATATAAATACATAGTTTAATGTTTTTTTATAATTATAATTATATATGAATGAACACTTTTTAATAATGTTTTTGTTATGAATAATACTTATATAATAATATTATAGTAAGGATAATATGCAATTAAATATTGACAGGTTTTTTTATCATAATATAAATACATATTTTATAATTTTTATATAAAAATAATTATATATGAATGAACACTTTTTAATGATGTTTTTGTTATTAATAATACATATATAATAATATTATAGGAAGGATAATATACAAATAAATATATATAAATGTTTTTGATCATAATATAAATACATATTTTATAATATTTTTATAATAATAATTATATATGAATGAACACTTTTGAATAATGTTTTTGTTATTAATAATACATATATAATAATATTATAGGAAGGATAATATACAAATAAATATATATAAATGTTTTTGATCATAATATAAATACATATTTTATAATATTTTTATAATAATAATTATATATGAATGAACACTTTTTAATAATGTTTTTGTTATTAATAATACATATATAATAATATTATAGGAAGGATAATATGCAAATAAATATTCACAGGTTTTTTTATCATAATATAAATACATATTTTAAAGTTTTTTATAATAATAATAATATATGAATGAACACTTTTTAGTAATGTTTTTGTAATTAGTAATACAAATATAATAATATTATAGAAACGATAATATGCAAAAAAATATTGACAGGTTTTTTTGATCATAATATAAATACATAGTTTAAAGTTTTTTTATAATAATAATTATATATGAATGAACACTTTTTAGTAATGTTTTTGTAATTAATAATACAAATATAATAATATTATAGAAACGATAATATGCAAATAAATATTGACAGGTTTTTTTGATCATAATATAAATACATAGTTTAAAGTTTTTTTATAATTATAATTATATATGAATGAACACTTTTTAATAATGTTTTTGTTATGAATAATACATATATAATAATATTATAGGAAGGATAATATACAAATAAATATATATAAATGTTTTTGATCATAATATAAATACATATTTTATAATATTTTTATAATAATAATTATATATGAATGAACACTTTTTAATAATGTTTTTGTTATTAATAATACATATATAATAATATTATAGGAAGGATAATATACAAATAAATATATATAAATGTTTTTGATCATAATATAAATACATATTTTATAATATTTTTATAATAATAATTATATATGAACGAACACTTTTTAATGATGTTTTTGTAATTAATAATACATATATAATAATATTATAGGAAGGATAATATGCAAATAAATATTCACAGTTTTTTTTATCATAATATAAATACATATTTAAAAGTTTTTTATATTAATAATTATATATGAATGAACACTTTTTAGTAATGTTTTTGTAATTAATAATACAAATATAATAACATTATAGAAACGATAATATGAAAATAAATATTGACAGGTTTTTTTGATCATAATATAAATACATAGTTTAAAGTTTTTTTATAATTATAATTATATATAAATGAGAACTTTTTAATAATGTTTTTGTTATGAATAATACATATATAGTAATATTATAGGAAGGATAATATACAAATAAATATATAAAAATGTTTTTGATCATAATATAAATACATATTTTATAATATTTTTTTAATTATAATTATATATGAATGAACACTTTTTAATAATGTTTTTAATAATAATAATACATATATATTAATATTATAGTAAGGATAATATGCAATTAAATATTGACAGGTTTTTTTTTATCATAATATAAATACATATTTTATAATTTTTATATAAAAATAATTATATATGAATGAACACTTTTTAATGATGTTTTTGTTATTAATAATACATATATAATAATATTATAGGAAGGATAATATACAAATAAATATATATAAATGTTTTTGATCATAATATAAATACATATTTTATAATATTTTTATAATAATAATTATATATGAATGAACACTTTTTAATGATGTTTTTGTAATTAATAATACATATATAATAATATTATAGGAAGGATAATATGCAAATAAATATTCACAGTTTTTTTTATCATAATATAAATACATATTTAAAAGTTTTTTATAATAATAATTATATATGAATGAACACTTTTTAGTAATGTTTATGTAATTAATAATACAAATATAATAATATTATAGAAACGATAATATGAAAATAAATATTGACAGGTTTTTTTGATCATAATATAAATACATAGTTTAAAGTTTTTTTATAATTATAATTATATATGAATGAACACTTTTTAATAATGTTTTTGTTATGAATAATACATATATAATAATATTATAGGAAGGATAATATACAAATAAATATATAAAAATGTTTTTGATCATAATATAAATACATATTTTATAATATTTTTTTAATTATAATTATATATGAATGAACACTTTTTAATAATGTTTTTAAAAATAATAATACATATATATTAATATTATAGTAAGGATAATATGCAATTAAATATTGACAGGTTTTTTTTATCATAATATAAATACATATTTTATAATTTTTATATAACAATAATTATATATGAATGAACACTTTTTAATGATGTTTTTTTTATTAATAATACATATATAATAATATTATAGGAAGGATAATATACAAATAAATATATATAAATGTTTTTGATCATAATATAAATACATATTTTATAATATTTTTATAATAATAATTATATATGAATGAACACTTTTGAATAATGTTTTTGTTATTAATAATACATATATAATAATATTATAGGAAGGATAATATACAAATAAATATATATAAATGTTTTTGATCATAATATAAATACATATTTTATAATATTTTTATAATAATAATTATATATGAATGAACACTTTTTAATAATGTATTTGTTATTAATAATACATATATAATAATATTATAGAAAGGATAATATGCAAATAAATATTCACAGGTTTTTTTTATCATAATATAAATACATAGTTTAAAGTTTTTTTATAATAATAATTGTATATGAATGAACACTTTTTAGTAATGTTTTTGTAATAAATAATACAAATATAATAATATTATAGAAACGATAATATGCAAATAAATATTGACAGGTTTTTTTGATCATAATATAAATACATAGTTTAAAGTTTTTTTATAATTATAATTATATATGAATGACCACTTTTTAATAATGTTTTTGTTATTAATAATACATATATAATAATATTATAGGAAGGATAATATACAAATAAATATATATAAATGTTTTTGATCATAATATAAATACATATTTTATAATATTTTTATAATTATAATTATATATGAATGAACACTTTTTAATAATGTTTTTAATAATAATAATACATATATATTAATATTATAGTAAGGATAATATGCAATTAAATATTGACAGGTTTTTTTATCATAATATAAATACATATTTTAAAATTTTTATATAAAAATAATTATATATGAATGAACACTTTTTAATGATGTTTTTGTTATTAATAATACATATATAATAATATTATAGGAAGGATAATATACAAATAAATATATATAAATGTTTTTGATCATAATATAAATAAATTTTTTATAATATTTTTATAATAATAATTTTATATGAATGAATACTTTTGAATAATGTTTTTGTTATTAATAATACATATATAATAATATTATAGGAAGGATAATATACAAATAAATATATATAAATGTTTTTGATCATAATATAAATACATATTTTATAATATTTTTATAATAATAATTATATATGAATGAACACTTTTTAATGAAGTTTTTGTAATTAATAATACATATATAATAATATTATAGGAAGGATAATATGCAAATAAATATTCACAGTTTTTTTTTATCTTAATATAAATACATATTTAAAAGTTTTTTATAATAATAATTATATATGAATGAACACTTTTAGTAATGTTTTTGTAATTAATAATACAAATATAATAATATTATAGAAACGATAATATGAAAATAAATATTGACAGGTTTTTTTGATCATAATATAAATACATAGTTTAAAGTTTTTTTATAATTATAATTATATATGAATGAACACTTTTTAATAATGTTTTTGTTATGAATAATACATATATAATAATATTATAGGAAGGATAATATACAAATAAATATATATAAATGTTTTTGATCATAATATAAATACATATTTTATAATATTTTTATAATTATAATTATATATGAATGAAAACTTTTTAATAATGTTTTTAATAATAATAATACATATATATTAATATTATAGTAAGGATAATATGCAAATAAATATTCACAGGTTTTTTTTATCATAATATAAATAAATATTTTAAAGTTTTTTATAATAATAATTATATATGAATGAACACTTTTTAGTAATGTTTTTGTAATTAATAATACAAATATAATAATATTATAGAAACGATAATATGAAAATAAATATTGACAGGTTTTTTTGATCATAATATAAATACATAGTTTAATGTTTTTTTATAATTATAATTATATATTAATGAACACTTTTTAATAATGTTTTTGTTATGAATAATACTTATATAATAATATTATAGTAAGGATAATATGCAATTAAATATTGACAGGTTTTTTTATCATAATATAAATACATATTTTATAATTTTTATATAAAAATAATTATATATGAATGAACACTTTTTAATGATGTTTTTGTTATTAATAATACATATATAATAATATTATAGGAAGGATAATATACAAATAAATATATATAAATGTTTTTGATCATAATATAAATACATATTTTATAATATTTTTATAATAATAATTATATATGAATGAACACTTTTGAATAATGTTTTTGTTATTAATAATACATATATAATAATATTATAGGAAGGATAATATACAAATAAATATATATAAATGTTTTTGATCATAATATAAATACATATTTTATAATATTTTTATAATAATAATTATATATGAATGAACACTTTTTAATAATGTTTTTGTTATTAATAATACATATATAATAATATTATAGGAAGGATAATATGCAAATAAATATTCACAGGTTTTTTTATCATAATATAAATACATATTTTAAAGTTTTTTATAATAATAATAATATATGAATGAACACTTTTTAGTAATGTTTTTGTAATTAGTAATACAAATATAATAATATTATAGAAACGTTAATATGCAAAAAAATATTGACAGGTTTTTTTGATCATAATATAAATACATAGTTTAAAGTTTTTTTATAATAATAATTATATATGAATGAACACTTTTTAGTAATGTTTTTGTAATTAATAATACAAATATAATAATATTATAGAAACGATAATATGCAAATAAATATTGACAGGTTTTTTTTATCATAATATAAATACATAGTTTAAAGTTTTTTTATAATTATAATTATATATGAATGAACACTTTTTAATAATGTTTTTGTTATGAATAATACATATATAATAATATTATAGGAAGGATAATATACAAATAAATATATATAAATGTTTTTGATCATAATATAAATACATATTTTATAATATTTTTATAATAATAATTATATATGAATGAACACTTTTTAATAATGTTTTTGTTATTAATAATACATATATAATAATATTATAGGAAGGATAATATACAAATAAATATATATAAATGTTTTTGATCATAATATAAATACATATTTTATAATATTTTTATAATAATAATTATATATGAATGAACACTTTTTAATGATGTTTTTGTAATTAATAATACATATATAATAATATTATAGGAAGGATAATATGCAAATAAATATTCACAGTTTTTTTTATCATAATATAAATACATATTTAAAAGTTTTTTATATTAATAATTATATATGAATGAACACTTTTTAGTAATGTTTTTGTAATTAATAATACAAATATAATAACATTATAGAAACGATAATATGAAAATAAATATTGACAGGTTTTTTTGATCATAATATAAATACATAGTTTAAAGTTTTTTTATAATTATAATTATATATAAATGAGAACTTTTTAATAATGTTTTTGTTATGAATAATACATATATAGTAATATTATAGGAAGGATAATATACAAATAAATATATAAAAATGTTTTTGATCATAATATAAATACATATTTTATAATATTTTTATAATTATAATTATATATGAATGAACACTTTTTAATAATGTTTTTAATAATAATAATACATATATATTAATATTATAGTAAGGATAATATGCAATTAAATATTGACAGGTTTTTTTTTATCATAATATAAATACATATTTTATAATTTTTATATAAAAATAATTATATATGAATGAACACTTTTTAATGATGTTTTTGTTATTAATAATACATATATAATAATATTATAGGAAGGATAATATACAAATAAATATATATAAATGTTTTTGATCATAATATAAATACATATTTTATAATATTTTTATAATAATAATTATATATGAATGAACACTTTTTAATGATGTTTTTGTAATTAATAATACATATATAATAATATTATAGGAAGGATAATATGCAAATAAATATTCACAGTTTTTTTATCATAATATAAATACATATTTAAAAGTTTTTTATAATAATAATTATATATGAATGAACACTTTTTAGTAATGTTTTTGTAATTAATAATACAAATATAATAATATTATAGAAACGATAATATGAAAATAAATATTGACATGTTTTTTTGATCATAATATAAATACATAGTTTAAAGTTTTTTTATAATTATAATTATATATGAATGAACACTTTTTAATAATGTTTTTGTTATGAATAATACATATATAATAATATTATAGGAAGGATAATATACAAATAAATATATAAAATGTTTTTGATCATAATATAAATACATATTTTATAATATTTTTTTAATTATAATTATATATGAATGAACACTTTTTAATAATGTTTTTAATAATAATAATACATATATATTAATATTATAGTAAGGATAATATGCAATTAAATATTGACAGGTTTTTTTTATCATAATATAAATACATATTTTATAATTTTTATATAACAATAATTATATATGAATGAACACTTTTGAATAATATTTTTGTTATTAATAATACATATATAATAATATTATAGGAAGGATAATATACAAAAAAATAAAAAAATGTTTTTGATCATAATATAAATACATATTTTATAATATTTTTATAATAATAATTATATATGAATGAACACTTTTTAATAATGTTTTTGTTATTAATAATACATATATAATAATATTATAGGAAGGATAATATGCAAATAAATATTCACAGGTTTTTTTATCATAATATAAATACATATTTTAAAGTTTTTTATAATAATAATAATGTATGAATGAACACTTTTTAGTAATGTTTTTGTAATTAATAATACAAATATAATAATATTATAGAAACGATAATATGCAAATAAATATTGACAGGTTTTTTTGATCATAATATAAATACATAGTTTAAAGTTTTTTTATAATAATAATTATATATGAATGAACACTTTTTAGTAATGTTTTTGTAATTAATAATACAAATATAATAATATTATAGAAACGATAATATGCAAATAAATATTGACAGGTTTTTTTGATCATAATATAAATACATAGTTTAAAGTTTTTTTATAATTATAATTATATATGAATGAACACTTTTTAGTAATGTTTTTGTTATGAATAATACATATATAATAATATTATAGGAAGGATAATATACAAATAAATATATATAAATGTTTTTGATCATAATATAAATACATATTTTATAATATTTTTATAATAATAATTATATATGAATGAACACTTTTTAATAATGTTTTTGTTATTAATAATACATATATAATAATATTATAGGAAGGATAATATACAAATAAATATATATAAATGTTTTTGATCATAATATAAATACATATTTTATAATATTTTTATAATAATAATTATATATGAATGAACACTTTTTAATGAAGTTTTTGTAATTAATAATACATATATAATAATATTATAGGAAGGATAATATGCAAATAAATATTCACAGTTTTTTTTTATCTTAATATAAATACATATTTAAAAGTTTTTTATAATAATAATTATATATGAATGAACACTTTTTAGTAATGTTTTTGTAATTAATAATACAAATATAATAATATTATAGAAACGATAATATGAAAATAAATATTGACAGGTTTTTTTGATCATAATATAAATACATAGTTTAAAGTTTTTTTATAATTATAATTATATATGAATGAACACTTTTTAATAATGTTTTTGTTATGAATAATACATATATAATAATATTATAGGAAGGATAATATACAAATAAATATATATAAATGTTTTTGATCATAATATAAATACATATTTTATAATATTTTTATAATTATAATTATATATGAATGAAAACTTTTTAATAATGTTTTTAATAATAATAATACATATATATTAATATTATAGTAAGGATAATATGCAAATAAATATTCACAGGTTTTTTTTATCATAATATAAATAAATATTTTAAAGTTTTTTATAATAATAATTATATATGAATGAACACTTTTTAGTAATGTTTTTGTAATTAATAATACAAATATAATAATATTATAGAAACGATAATATGAAAATAAATATTGACAGGTTTTTTTGATCATAATATAAATACATAGTTTAATGTTTTTTTATAATTATAATTATATATGAATGAACACTTTTTAATAATGTTTTTGTTATGAATAATACTTATATAATAATATTATAGTAAGGATAATATGCAATTAAATATTGACAGGTTTTTTTATCATAATATAAATACATATTTTATAATTTTTATATAAAAATAATTATATATGAATGAACACTTTTTAATGATGTTTTTGTTATTAATAATACATATATAATAATATTATAGGAAGGATAATATACAAATAAATATATATAAATGTTTTTGATCATAATATAAATACATATTTTATAATATTTTTATAATAATAATTATATATGAATGAACACTTTTGAATAATGTTTTTGTTATTAATAATACATATATAATAATATTATAGGAAGGATAATATACAAATAAATATATATAAATGTTTTTGATCATAATATAAATACATATTTTATAATATTTTTATAATAATAATTATATATGAATGAACACTTTTTAATAATGTTTTTGTTATTAATAATACATATATAATAATATTATAGGAAGGATAATATGCAAATAAATATTCACAGGTTTTTTTATCATAATATAAATACATATTTTAAAGTTTTTTATAATAATAATAATATATGAATGAACACTTTTTAGTAATGTTTTTGTAATTAGTAATACAAATATAATAATATTATAGAAACGTTAATATGCAAAAAAATATTGACAGGTTTTTTTGATCATAATATAAATACATAGTTTAAAGTTTTTTTATAATAATAATTATATATGAATGAACACTTTTTAGTAATGTTTTTGTAATTAATAATACAAATATAATAATATTATAGAAACGATAATATGCAAATAAATATTGACAGGTTTTTTTTATCATAATATAAATACATAGTTTAAAGTTTTTTTATAATTATAATTATATATGAATGAACACTTTTTAATAATGTTTTTGTTATGAATAATACATATATAATAATATTATAGGAAGGATAATATACAAATAAATATATATAAATGTTTTTGATCATAATATAAATACATATTTTATAATATTTTTATAATAATAATTATATATGAATGAACACTTTTTAATAATGTTTTTGTTATTAATAATACATATATAATAATATTATAGGAAGGATAATATACAAATAAATATATATAAATGTTTTTGATCATAATATAAATACATATTTTATAATATTTTTATAATAATAATTATATATGAATGAACACTTTTTAATGATGTTTTTGTAATTAATAATACATATATAATAATATTATAGGAAGGATAATATGCAAATAAATATTCACAGTTTTTTTTATCATAATATAAATACATATTTAAAAGTTTTTTATATTAATAATTATATATGAATGAACACTTTTTAGTAATGTTTTTGTAATTAATAATACAAATATAATAACATTATAGAAACGATAATATGAAAATAAATATTGACAGGTTTTTTTGATCATAATATAAATACATAGTTTAAAGTTTTTTTATAATTATAATTATATATAAATGAGAACTTTTTAATAATGTTTTTGTTATGAATAATACATATATAGTAATATTATAGGAAGGATAATATACAAATAAATATATAAAAATGTTTTTGATCATAATATAAATACATATTTTATAATATTTTTATAATTATAATTATATATGAATGAACACTTTTTAATAATGTTTTTAATAATAATAATACATATATATTAATATTATAGTAAGGATAATATGCAATTAAATATTGACAGGTTTTTTTTTATCATAATATAAATACATATTTTATAATTTTTATATAAAAATAATTATATATGAATGAACACTTTTTAATGATGTTTTTGTTATTAATAATACATATATAATAATATTATAGGAAGGATAATATACAAATAAATATATATAAATGTTTTTGATCATAATATAAATACATATTTTATAATATTTTTATAATAATAATTATATATGAATGAACACTTTTTAATGATGTTTTTGTAATTAATAATACATATATAATAATATTATAGGAAGGATAATATGCAAATAAATATTCACAGTTTTTTTTATCATAATATAAATACATATTTAAAAGTTTTTTATAATAATAATTATATATGAATGAACACTTTTTAGTAATGTTTTTGTAATTAATAATACAAATATAATAATATTATAGAAACGATAATATGAAAATAAATATTGACAGGTTTTTTTGATCATAATATAAATACATAGTTTAAAGTTTTTTTATAATTATAATTATATATGAATGAACACTTTTTAATAATGTTTTTGTTATGAATAATACATATATAATAATATTATAGGAAGGATAATATACAAATAAATATATAAAAATGTTTTTGATCATAATATAAATACATATTTTATAATATTTTTTTAATTATAATTATATATGAATGAACACTTTTTAATAATGTTTTTAATAATAATAATACATATATATTAATATTATAGTAAGGATAATATGCAATTAAATATTGACAGGTTTTTTTTTATCATAATATAAATACATATTTTATAATTTTTATATAACAATAATTATATATGAATGAACACTTTTGAATAATATTTTTGTTATTAATAATACATATATAATAATATTATAGGAAGGATAATATACAAAAAAATAAAAAAATGTTTTTGATCATAATATAAATACATATTTTATAATATTTTTATAATAATAATTATATATGAATGAACACTTTTTAATAATGTTTTTGTTATTAATAATACATATATAATAATATTATAGGAAGGATAATATGCAAATAAATATTCACAGGTTTTTTTATCATAATATAAATACATATTTTAAAGTTTTTTATAATAATAATAATGTATGAATGAACACTTTTTAGTAATGTTTTTGTAATTAACAATACAAATATAATAATATTATAGAAACGATAATATGCAAATAAATATTGACAGGTTTTTTTGATCATAATATAAATACATAGTTTAAAGTTTTTTTATAATAATAATTATATATGAATGAACACTTTTTAGTAATGTTTTTGTAATTAATAATACAAATATAATAATATTATAGAAACGATAATATGCAAATAAATATTGACAGGTTTTTTTGATCATAATATAAATACATAGTTTAAAGTTTTTTTATAATTATAATTATATATGAATGAACACTTTTTAGTAATGTTTTTGTTATGAATAATACATATATAATAATATTATAGGAAGGATAATATACAAATAAATATATATAAATGTTTTTGATCATAATATAAATACATATTTTATAATATTTTTATAATAATAATTATATATGAATGAACACTTTTTAATAATGTTTTTGTTATTAATAATACATATATAATAATATTATAGGAAGGATAATATACAAATAAATATATATAAATGTTTTTGATCATAATATAAATACATATTTTATAATATTTTTATAATAATAATTATATATGAATGAACACTTTTTAATGATGTTTTTGTAATTAATAATACATATATAATAATATTATAGGAAGGATAATATGCAAATAAATATTCACAGTTTTTTTTTATCTTAATATAAATACATATTTAAAAGTTTTTTATAATAATAATTATATATGAATGAACACTTTTTAGTAATGTTTTTGTAATTAATAATACAAATATAATAATATTATAGAAACGATAATATGAAAATAAATATTGACAGGTTTTTTTGATCATAATATAAATACATAGTTTAAAGTTTTTTTATAATTATAATTATATATGAATGAACACTTTTTAATAATGTTTTTGTTATGAATAATACATATATAATAATATTATAGGAAGGATAATATACAAATAAATATATATAAATGTTTTTGATCATAATATAAATACATATTTTATAATATTTTTATAATTATAATTATATATGAATGAACACTTTTTAATAATGTTTTTAATAATAATAATACATATATATTAATATTATAGTAAGGATAATATGCAAATAAATATTCACAGGTTTTTTTTTATCATAATATAAATAAATATTTTAAAGTTTTTTATAATAATAATTATATATGAATGAACACTTTTTAGTAATGTTTTTGTAATTAATAATACAAATATAATAATATTATAGAAACGATAATATGAAAATAAATATTGACAGGTTTTTTTGATCATAATATAAATACATAGTTTAATGTTTTTTTATAATTATAATTATATATGAATGAACACTTTTTAATAATGTTTTTGTTATGAATAATACTTATATAATAATATTATAGTAAGGATAATATGCAATTAAATATTGACAGGTTTTTTTATCATAATATAAATACATATTTTATAATTTTTATATAAAAATAATTATATATGAATGAACACTTTTTAATGATGTTTTTGTTATTAATAATACATATATAATAATATTATAGGAAGGATAATATACAAATAAATATATATAAATGTTTTTGATCATAATATAAATACATATTTTATAATATTTTTATAATAATAATTATATATGAATGAACACTTTTGAATAATGTTTTTGTTATTAATAATACATATATAATAATATTATAGGAAGGATAATATACAAATAAATATATATAAATGTTTTTGATCATAATATAAATACATATTTTATAATATTTTTATAATAATAATTATATATGAATGAACACTTTTTAATAATGTTTTTGTTATTAATAATACATATATAATAATATTATAGGAAGGATAATATGCAAATAAATATTCACAGGTTTTTTTATCATAATATAAATACATATTTTAAAGTTTTTTATAATAATAATAATATATGAATGAACACTTTTTAGTAATGTTTTTGTAATTAGTAATACAAATATAATAATATTATAGAAACGATAATATGCAAAAAAATATTGACAGGTTTTTTTGATCATAATATAAATACATAGTTTAAAGGTTTTTTATAATAATAATTATATATGAATGAACACTTTTTAGTAATGTTTTTGTAATTAATAATACAAATATAATAATATTATAGAAACGATAATATGCAAATAAATATTGAGAGGTTTTTTTGATCATAATATAAATACATAGTTTAAAGTTTTTTTATAATTATAATTATATATGAATGAACACTTTTTAATAATGTTTTTGTTATGAATAATACATATATAATAATATTATAGGAAGGATAATATACAAATAAATATATATAAATGTTTTTGATCATAATATAAATACATATTTTATAATATTTTTATAATAATAATTATATATGAATGAACACTTTTTAATAATGTTTTTGTTATTAATAATACATATATAATAATATTATAGGAAGGATAATATACAAATAAATATATATAAATGTTTTTGATCATAATATAAATACATATTTTATAATATTTTTATAATAATAATTATATATGAATGAACACTTTTTAATGATGTTTTTGTAATTAATAATACATATATAATAATATTATAGGAAGGATAATATGCAAATAAATATTCACAGATTTTTTTTCATAATATAAATACATATTTAAAAGTTTTTTATATTAATAATTATATATGAATGAACACTTTTTAGTAATGTTTTTGTAATTAATAATACAAATATAATAATATTATAGAAACGATAATATGAAAATAAATATTGACAGGTTTTTTTGATCATAATATAAATACATAGTTTAAAGTTTTTTTATAATTAAAATTATATATAAATGAGAACTTTTTAATAATGTTTTTGTTATGAATAATACATATATAGTAATATTATAGGAAGGATAATATACAAATAAATATATAAAAATGTTTTTGATCATAATATAAATACATATTTTATAATATTTTTATAATTATAATTATATATGAATGAACACTTTTTAATAATGTTTTTAATAATAATAATACATATATATTAATATTATAGTAAGGATAATATGCAATTAAATATTGACAGGTTTTTTTTTATCATAATATAAATACATATTTTATAATTTTTATATAAAAATAATTATATATGAATGAACACTTTTTAATGATGTTTTTGTTATTAATAATACATATATAATAATATTATAGGAAGGATAATATACAAATAAATATATATAAATGTTTTTGATCATAATATAAATACATATTTTATAATATTTTTATAATAATAATTATATATGAATGAACACTTTTTAATGATGTTTTTGTAATTAATAATACATATATAATAATATTATAGGAAGGATAATATGCAAATAAATATTCACAGTTTTTTTTATCATAATATAAATACATATTTAAAAGTTTTTTATAATAATAATAATGTATGAATGAACACTTTTTAGTAATGTTTTTGTAATTAATAATACAAATATAATAATATTATAGAAACGATAATATGAAAATAAATATTGACAGGTTTTTTTGATCATAATATAAATACATAGTTTAAAGTTTGGTTATAATAATAATTATATATGAATGAACACTTTTTAGTAATGTTTTTGTAATTAATAATACAAATATAATAATATTATAGAAACGATAATATGCAAATAAATATTGACAGGTTTTTTTGATCATAATATAAATACATAGTTTAAAGTTTTTTTATAATTATAATTATATATGAATGAACACTTTTTAATAATGTTTTTGTTATGAATAATACATATATAATAATATTATAGGAAGGATAATATACAAATAAATATATATAAATGTTTTTGATCATAATATAAATACATATTTAATAATATTTTTATAATAATAATTATATATGAATGAACACTTTTTAATAATGTTTTTGTTATTAATAATACATATATAATAATATTATAGGAAGGATAATATACAAATAAATATATATAAATGTTTTTGATCATAATATAAATACATATTTTATAATATTTTTATAATTATAATTATATATGATGAACACTTTTTAATAATGATTTTAATAATAATAATACATATATATTAATATTATAGTAAGGATAATATGCAATTAAATATTGACAGGTTTTTTTTATCATATTATAAATACATATTTTAAAATTTTTATATAAAAATAATTATATATGAATGAACAATTTTTAATGATGTTTTTGTAATTAATAATACATATATAATAATATTATAGGAAGGATAATATGCAAATAAATATTGACAGGTTTTTTTGATCATAATATAAATACATATTTTAAAGTTTTTTATAATAATAATTATATATGAATGAACACTTTTTAGTAATGTTTTTGTAATTAATAATACAAATATAATAATATTATAGAAACGATAATATGAAAATAAATATTGACAGGTTTTTTTGATCATAATATAAATACATAGTTTAAAGTTTTTTTATAATTATAATTATATATAAATGAGAACTTTTTAATAATGTTTTTGTTATGAATAATACATATATAGTAATATTATAGGAAGGATAATATACAAATAAATATATAAAAATGTTTTTGATCATAATATAAATACATATTTTATAATATTTTTATAATTATAATTATATATGAATGAACACTTTTTAATAATGTTTTTAATAATAATAATACATATATATTAATATTATAGTAAGGATAATATGCAATTAAATATTGACAGGTTTTTTTTTATCATAATATAAATACATATTTTATAATTTTTATATAAAAATAATTATATATGAATGAACACTTTTTAATGATGTTTTTGTTATTAATAATACATATATAATAATATTATAGGAAGGATAATATACAAATAAATATATATAAATGTTTTTGATCATAATATAAATACATATTTTATAATATTTTTATAATAATAATTATATATGAATGAACACTTTTTAATAATGTTTTTGTTATGAATAATAAATATATAATAATATTATAGGAAGGATAATATACAAATAAATATATATAAATGTTTTTGATCATAATATAAATACATATTTTATAATATTTTTATAATAATAATTATATATGAATGAACACTTTTTAATAATGTTTTTGTTATTAATAATACATATATAATGATATTATAGGAAGGATAATATACAAATAAATATATATAAATGTTTTTGATCATAATATAAATACATATTTTATAATATTTTTATAATTATAATTATATATGAATGAACACTTTTTAATAATGTTTTTAATAATAATAATACATATATATTAATATTATAGTAAGGATAATATGCAATTAAATATTGACAGGTTTTTTTATCATAATATAAATACATATTTTAAAATTTTTATATAAAAATAATTATATATGAATGAACACTTTTTAATGATGTTTTTGTTATTAATAATACATATATAATAATATTATAGGAATGATAATATACAAATAAATATATATAAATGTTTTTGATCATAATATAAATACATATTTTATAATATTTTTATAATAATAATTTTATATGAATAAACACTTTTGAATAATGTTTTTGTTATTAATAATACATATATAATAATATTATAGGAAGGATAATATACAAATAAATATATATAAATGTTTTTGATCATAATATAAATACATATTTTATAATATTTTTATAATAATAATTATATATGAATGAACACTTTTTAGTAATGTTTTTGTAATTTATAATACAAATATAATAATATTATAGAAACAATAATATGCAAATAAATATTGACAGGTTTTTTGATCATAATATAAATACATAGTTTAAAGTTTTTTTATAATTATAATTATATATGAATGAACACTTTTTAATAATGTTTTTGTTATGAATAATACATATATAATAATATTATAGAAAGGATAATATACAAATAAATATATATAAATGTTTTTGATCATAATATAAATACATATTTTATAATATTTTTATAATAATAATAATATATGAATGAACACTTTTTAATAATGTTTTTGTTATTAATAATACATATATAATAATATTATAGGAAGGATAATATACAAATAAATATATATAAATGTTTTTGATCATAATATAAAAACATATTTTATAATATTTTTATAATAATAATTATATATGAATGAACACTTTTTAATAATGTTTTTGTTATTAATAATACATATATAATAATATTATAGGAAGGATAATATACAAATAAATATATATAAATGTTTTTGATCATAATATAAATACATATTTTATAATATTTTTATAATTATAATTATATATGAATGAACACTTTTTAATAATGTTTTTGTTATTAATAATACATATATAATAATATTATAGGAAGGATAATATACAAATAAATATATATAAATGTTTTTGATCATAATATAAATACATATTTTATAATATTTTTATAATAATAATTACATATGAATGAACACTTTTTAATGATGTTTTTGTTATTAATAATACATATATAATAATATTATAGGAAGGATAATATACAAATAAATATATATAAATTTTTTTGATCATAATATAAATACATATTTTATAATATTTTTATAATAATAATAATATATGAATGAACACTTTTTAATAATGTTTTTGTTATGAATAATACATATATAATAATATTATAGGAAGGATAACATACAAATAAATATATATAAATGTTTTTGATCATAATATAAATACATATTTAATAATATTTTTATAATTATAATTATATATGAATGAACACTTTTTAATAATGTTTTTAATAATAATAATACATATATATTAATATTATAGTAAGGATAATATGCAATTAATTATTGACAGGTTTTTTTATCATAATATAAATACATATTTTATAATTTTTATATAAAAATAATTATATATGAATGAACACTTTTTAATGATGTTTTTGTTATTAATAATACATATATAATAATATTATAGGAAGGATAATATACAAATAAATATATATAAATGTTTTTGATCATAATATAAATACATATTTTATAATATTTTTATAATAATAAATTATATATGAATGAACACTTTTTAATAATGTTTTTGTTATTAATAATACATATATAATAATATTATAGGAAGGATAATATACAAATAAATATATATAAATGTTTTTGATCATAATATAAATACATATTTTATAATATTTTTATAATAATAATTATATATGAATGAACACTTTTTAATAATGTTTTTGTTATTAATAATACATATATAATGATATTATAGGAAGGATAATATACAAATAAATATATATAAATGTTTTTTGATCATAATATAAATACATATTTTATAATATTTTTATAATTATAATTATATATGAATGAACACTTTTTAATAATGTTTTTAATAATAATAATACATATATATTAATATTATAGTAAGGATAATATGCAATTAAATATTGACAGGTTTTTTTTATCATAATATAAATACATATTTTAAAATTTTTATATAAAAATAATTATATATGAATGAACACTTTTTAATGATGTTTTTGTTATTAATAATACATATATAATAATATTATAGGAATGATAATATACAAATAAATATATATAAATGTTTTTGATCATAATATAAATACATATTTTATAATATTTTTATAATAATAATTTTATATGAATAAACACTTTTGAATATGTTTTTGTTATTAATAATACATATATAATAATATTATAGGAAGGATAATATACAAATAAATATATATAAATGTTTTTGATCATAATATAAATACATATTTTATAATATTTTTATAATAATAATTATATATGAATGAACACTTTTTAGTAATGTTTTGTAATTTATAATACAAATATAATAATATTATAGAAACAATAATATGCAAATAAATATTGACAGGTTTTTTGATCATAATATAAATACATAGTTTAAAGTTTTTTTATAATTATAATTATATATGAATGAACACTTTTTAATGATGTTTTTGTAATTAATAATACATATATAATAATATTATAGGAAGGATAATATACAAATAAATATATATAAATGTTTTTGATCATAATATAAATACATATTTTATAATATTTTTATAATAATAATTATATATGAATGAACACTTTTTAATAATGTTTTTGTTATTAATAATACATATATAATAATATTATAGGAAGGATAATATACAAATAAATATATATAAATGTTTTTGATCATAATATAAATACATATTTTATAATATTTTTATAATAATAATTATATATGAATGAACACTTTTTAATGATGTTTTTGTAATTAATAATACATATATAATAATATTATAGGAAGGATAATATGCAAATAAATATTCACAGTTTTTTTTATCATAATATAAATACATATTTAAAAGTTTTTTATATTAATAATTATATATGAATGAACACTTTTTAGTAATGTTTTTGTAATTAATAATACAAATATAATAATATTATAGAAACGATAATATGAAAATAAATATTGACAGGTTTTTTTGATCATAATATAAATACATAGTTTAAAGTTTTTTTATAATTAAAATTATATATAAATGAGAACTTTTTAATAATGTTTTTGTTATGAATAATACATATATAGTAATATTATAGGAAGGATAATATACAAATAAATATATAAAAATGTTTTTGATCATAATATAAATACATATTTTATAATATTTTTATAATTATAATTATATATGAATGAACACTTTTTAATAATGTTTTTAATAATAATAATACATATATATTAATATTATAGTAAGGATAATATGCAATTAAATATTGACAGGTTTTTTTTTATCATAATATAAATACATATTTTATAATTTTTATATAAAAATAATTATATATGAATGAACACTTTTTAATGATGTTTTTGTTATTAATAATACATATATAATAATATTATAGGAAGGATAATATACAAATAAATATATATAAATGTTTTTGATCATAATATAAATACATATTTTATAATATTTTTATAATAATAATTATATATGAATGAACACTTTTTAATGATGTTTTTGTAATTAATAATACATATATAATAATATTATAGGAAGGATAATATGCAAATAAATATTCACAGTTTTTTTTATCATAATATAAATACATATTTAAAAGTTTTTTATAATAATAATAATGTATGAATGAACACTTTTTAGTAATGTTTTTGTAATTAATAATACAAATATAATAATATTATAGAAACGATAATATGAAAATAAATATTGACAGGTTTTTTTGATCATAATATAAATACATAGTTTAAAGTTTGGTTATAATAATAATTATATATGAATGAACACTTTTTAGTAATGTTTTTGTAATTAATAATACAAATATAATAATATTATAGAAACGATAATATGCAAATAAATATTGACAGGTTTTTTTGATCATAATATAAATACATAGTTTAAAGTTTTTTTATAATTATAATTATATATGAATGAACACTTTTTAATAATGTTTTTGTTATGAATAATACATATATAATAATATTATAGGAAGGATAATATACAAATAAATATATATAAATGTTTTTGATCATAATATAAATACATATTTAATAATATTTTTATAATAATAATTATATATGAATGAACACTTTTTAATAATGTTTTTGTTATTAATAATACATATATAATAATATTATAGGAAGGATAATATACAAATAAATATATATAAATGTTTTTGATCATAATATAAATACATATTTTATAATATTTTTATAATTATAATTATATATGATGAACACTTTTTAATAATGATTTTAATAATAATAATACATATATATTAATATTATAGTAAGGATAATATGCAATTAAATATTGACAGGTTTTTTTTATCATATTATAAATACATATTTTAAAATTTTTATATAAAAATAATTATATATGAATGAACAATTTTTAATGATGTTTTTGTAATTAATAATACATATATAATAATATTATAGGAAGGATAATATGCAAATAAATATTGACAGGTTTTTTTGATCATAATATAAATACATATTTTAAAGTTTTTTATAATAATAATTATATATGAATGAACACTTTTTAGTAATGTTTTTGTAATTAATAATACAAATATAATAATATTATAGAAACGATAATATGAAAATAAATATTGACAGGTTTTTTTGATCATAATATAAATACATAGTTTAAAGTTTTTTTATAATTATAATTATATATAAATGAGAACTTTTTAATAATGTTTTTGTTATGAATAATACATATATAGTAATATTATAGGAAGGATAATATACAAATAAATATATAAAAATGTTTTTGATCATAATATAAATACATATTTTATAATATTTTTATAATTATAATTATATATGAATGAACACTTTTTGAAAATGTTTTTAATAATAATAATACATATATATTAATATTATAGTAAGGATAATATGCAATTAAATATTGACAGGTTTTTTTTTATCATAATATAAATACATATTTTATAATTTTTATATAAAAATAATTATATATGAATGAACACTTTTTAATGATGTTTTTGTTATTAATAATACATATATAATAATATTATAGGAAGGATAATATACAAATAAATATATATAAATGTTTTTGATCATAATATAAATACATATTTTATAATATTTTTATAATAATAATTATATATGAATGAACACTTTTTAATAATGTTTTTGTTATGAATAATAAATATATAATAATATTATAGGAAGGATAATATACAAATAAATATATATAAATGTTTTTGATCATAATATAAATACATATTTTATAATATTTTTATAATAATAATTATATATGAATGAACACTTTTTAATAATGTTTTTGTTATTAATAATACATATATAATGATATTATAGGAAGGATAATATACAAATAAATATATATAAATGTTTTTGATCATAATATAAATACATATTTTATAATATTTTTATAATTATAATTATATATGAATGAACACTTTTTAATAATGTTTTTAATAATAATAATACATATATATTAATATTATAGTAAGGATAATATGCAATTAAATATTGACAGGTTTTTTTTATCATAATATAAATACATATTTTAAAATTTTTATATAAAAATAATTATATATGAATGAACACTTTTTAATGATGTTTTTGTTATTAATAATACATATATAATAATATTATAGGAATGATAATATACAAATAAATATATATAAATGTTTTTGATCATAATATAAATACATATTTTATAATATTTTTATAATAATAATTTTATATGAATAAACACTTTTGAATAATGTTTTTGTTATTAATAATACATATATAATAATATTATAGGAAGGATAATATACAAATAAATATATATAAATGTTTTTGATCATAATATAAATACATATTTTATAATATTTTTATAATAATAATTATATATGAATGAACACTTTTTAGTAATGTTTTTGTAATTAATAATACAAATATAATAATATTATAGAAACGATAATATGCAAATAGATATTGACAGGTTTTTTTGAACATAATATAAATACATAGTTTAAAGTTTTTTTATAATAATAATTATATATGAATGAACACTTTTTAGTAATGTTTTTGTAATTTATAATACAAATATAATAATATTATAGAAACAATAATATGCAAATAAATATTGACAGGTTTTTTGATCATAATATAAATACATAGTTTAAAGTTTTTTTATAATTATAATTATATATGAATGAACACTTTTTAATAATGTTTTTGTTATGAATAATACATATATAATAATATTATAGAAAGGATAATATACAAATAAATATATATAAATGTTTTTGTTATTAATAATACATATATAATAATATTATAGGAAGGATAATATACAAATAAATATATATAAATGTTTTTGATCATAATATAAAAACATATTTTATAATATTTTTATAATAATAATTATATATGAATGAACACTTTTTAATAATGTTTTTGTTATTAATAATACATATATAATAATATTATAGGAAGGATAATATACAAATAAATATATATAAATGTTTTTGATCATAATATAAATACATATTTTATAATATTTTTATAATTATAATTATATATGAATGAACACTTTTTAATAATGTTTTTGTTATTAATAATACATATATAATAATATTATAGGAAGGATAATATACAAATAAATATATATAAATGTTTTTGATCATAATATAAATACATATTTTATAATATTTTTATAATAATAATTACATATGAATGAACACTTTTTAATGATGTTTTTGTTATTAATAATACATATATAATAATATTATAGGAAGGATAATATACAAATAAATATATATAAATTTTTTTGATCATAATATAAATACATATTTTATAATATTTTTATAATAATAATAATATATGAATGAACACTTTTTAATAATGTTTTTGTTATGAATAATACATATATAATAATATTATAGGAAGGATAACATACAAATAAATATATATAAATGTTTTTGATCATAATATAAATACATATTTAATAATATTTTTATAATTATAATTATATATGAATGAACACTTTTTAATAATGTTTTTAATAATAATAATGCATATATATTAATATTATAGTAAGGATAATATGCAATTAATTATTGACAGGTTTTTTTATCATAATATAAATACATATTTTATAATTTTTATATAAAAATAATTATATATGAATGAACACTTTTTAATAATGTTTTTGTTATGAATAATACATATATAATAATATTATAGGAAGGATAATATACAAATAAATATATATAAATGTTTTTGTTCATAATATAAAAACATATTTTATAATATTTTTATAATAATAATTATATATGAATGAACACTTTTTAATAATGTTTTTGTTATTAATAATACATATATAATAATATTATAGGAAGGATAATATGCAAATAAATATTCACAGGTTTTTTTTATCATAATATAAATACATATTTTAAAGTTTTTTATAATAATAATTATATATGAATGAACACTTTTTAGTAATGTTTTTGTAATTAATAATACAAATATAATAATATTATAGAAACGATAATATGAAAATAAATATTGACAGTTTTTTTGATCATAATATAAATACATAGTTTAAAGTTTTTTTATAATTATAATTATATATGAACGAACACTTTTTAATAATGTTTTTGTTATGAATAATACATATATAATAATATTATAGGAAGGATAATATACAAATAAATATATATAAATGTTTTTGATCATAATATAAATACATATTTTATAATATTTTTATAATAATAATTATATATGAATGAACACTTTTGAATAATGTTTTTGTTATTAATAATACATATATACTAATATTATAGGAAGGATAATATACAAATAAATATATATAAATGTTTTTGATCATAATATAAATACATATTTTATAATATTTTTATAATAATAATTATATATGAATGAACACTTTTTAATAATGTTTTTGTTATTAATAATACATATATAATAATATTATAGGAAGGATAATATGCAAATAAATATTCACAGGTTTTTTTATCATAATATAAATACATATTTTAAAGTTTTTTATAATAATAATAATATATGAATGAACACTTTTTAGTAATGTTTTTGTAATTAATAATACAAATATAATAATATTATAGAAACGATAATATGCAAATAAATATTGACAGGTTTTTTTGATCATAATATAAATACATAGTTTAAAGTTTTTTTATAATTATAATTATATATGAATGAACACTTTTTAATAATGTTTTTGTTATGAATAAGACATATATAATAATATTATAGGAAGGATAATATACAAATAAATATATATAAATGTTTTTGAACATAATATAAATACATATTTTATAATATTTTTATAATAATAATAATATATGAATGAACACTTTTTAATAATGTTTTTGTTATGAATAATACATATATAATAATATTATAGGAAGGATAATATACAAATAAATATATATAAATGTTTTTGATCATAATATAAATACATATTTTATAATATTTTTATAATAATAATTATATATGAATGAACACTTTTTAATAATGTTTTTGTTATGAATAATAAATATATAATAATATTATAGGAAGGATAATATACAAATAAATATATATACAAATGTTTTTGATCATAATATAAATACATATTTTATAATATTTTTATAATAATAATTATATATGAATGAACACTTTTTAATAATGTTTTTGTTATTAATAATACATATATAATGATATTATAGGAAGGATAATATACAAATAAATATATATAAATGTTTTTGATCATAATATAAATACATATTTTATAATATTTTTATAATTATAATTATATATGAATGAACACTTTTTAATAATGTTTTTAATAATAATAATACATATATATTAATATTATAGTAAGGATAATATGCAATTAAATTTTGACAGGTTTTTTTTATCATAATATAAATACATATTTTAAAATTTTTATATAAAAATAATTATATATGAATGAACACTTTTTAATGATGTTTTTGTTATTAATAATACATATATAATAATATTATAGGAATGATAATATACAAATAAATATATATAAATGTTTTTGATCATAATATAAATACATATTTTATAATATTTTTATAATAATAATTTTATATGAATAAACACTTTTGAATAATGTTTTTGTTATTAATAATACATATATAATAATATTATAGGAAGGATAATATACAAATAAATATATATAAATGTTTTTGATCATAATATAAATACATATTTTATAATATTTTTATAATAATAATTATATATGAATGAACACTTTTTAGTAATGTTTTTGTAATTAATAATACAAATATAATAATATTATAGAAACGATAATATGCAAATAGATATTGACAGGTTTTTTTGAACATAATATAAATACATAGTTTAAAGTTTTTTTATAATAATAATTATATATGAATGAACACTTTTTAGTAATGTTTTTGTAATTTATAATACAAATATAATAATATTATAGAAACAATAATATGCAAATAAATATTGACAGGTTTTTTGATCATAATATAAATACATAGTTTAAAGTTTTTTTATAATTATAATTATATATGAATGAACACTTTTTAATAATGTTTTTGTTATGAATAATACATATATAATAATATTATAGAAAGGATAATATACAAATAAATATATATAAATGTTTTTGATCATAATATAAATACATATTTTATAATATTTTTATAATAATAATAATATATGAATGAACACTTTTTAATAATGTTTTTGTTATTAATAATACATATATAATAATATTATAGGAAGGATAATATACAAATAAATATATATAAATGTTTTTGATCATAATATAAAAACATATTTTATAATATTTTTATAATAATAATTATATATGTGAATGAATACTTTTTAATAATGTTTTTGTTATTAATAATACATATATAATAATATTATAGGAAGGATAATATACAAATAAATATATATAAATGTTTTTGATCATAATATAAATACATATTTTATAATATTTTTATAATTATAATTATATATGAATGAACACTTTTTAATAATGTTTTTGTTATTAATAATACATATATAATAATATTATAGGAAGGATAATATACAAATAAATATATATAAATGTTTTTGATCATAATATAAATACATATTTTATAATATTTTTATAATAATAATTACATATGAATGAACACTTTTTAATGATGTTTTTGTTATTAATAATACATATATAATAATATTATAGGAAGGATAATATACAAATAAATATATATAAATGTTTTTGATCATAATATAAATACATATTTTATAATATTTTTTATAATTATAATTATATATGAATGAACACTTTTTAATAATGTTTTTAATAATAATAATACATATATATTAATATTATAGGAAGGATAATATGCAATTAAATATTGACAGGTTTTTTTTATCATAATATAAATACATATTTTATAATATTTTTATAATAATAATTATATATGAATGAACACTTTTTAATAATGTTTTTGTTATTAATAATACATATATAATAATATTATAGGAAGGATAATATGCAAATAAATATTCACAGGTTTTTTTATCATAATATAAATACATATTTTAAAGTTTTTTTTTTTAATAATAATAATATATGAATGAACACTTTTTAGTAATGTTTTTGTAATTAATAATACAAATATAATAATATTATAGAAACGATAATATGCAAATAAATATTGACAGGTTTTTTTGATCATAATATAAATACATAGTTTAAAGTTTTTTTATAATAATAATTATATATGAATGAACACTTTTTAGTAATGTTTTTGTAATTAATAATAAAAATATAATAATATTATAGAAACGATAATATGCAAATAAATATTGACAGGTTTTTTTGATCATAATATAAATACATAGTTTAAAGTTTTTTTATAATTATAATTATATATGAATGAACACTTTTTAATAATGTTTTTGTTATGAATAATACATATATAATAATATTATAGGAAGGATAATATACAAATAAATATATATAAATGTTTTTGATCATAATATAAATACATATTTTATAATATTTTTATAATAATAATTATATATGAATGAACACTTTTTAATAATGTTTTTGTTATGAATAATAAATATATAATAATATTATAGGAAGGATAATATACAAATAAATATATATAAATGTTTTTGATCATAATATAAATACATATTTTATAATATTTTTATAATAATAATTATATATGAATGAACACTTTTTAATAATGTTTTTGTTATTAATAATACATATATAATGATATTATAGGAAGGATAATATACAAATAAATATATATAAATGTTTTTGATCATAATATAAATACATATTTTATAATATTTTTATAATTATAATTATATATGAATGAACACTTTTTAATAATGTTTTTAATAATAATAATACATATATATTAATATTATAGTAAGGATAATATGCAATTAAATATTGACAGGTTTTTTTTATCATAATATAAATACATATTTTATAATTTTTATATAAAAATAATTATATATGAATGAACACTTTTTAATGATGTTTTTGTTATGAATAATACATATATAATAATATTATAGGAAGGATAATATACAAATAAATATATATAAATGTTTTTGATCATAATATAAATACATATTTTATAATATTTTTATAATAATAATTATATATGAATGAACACTTTTGAATAATGTTTTTGTTATTAATAATACATATATAATAATATTTTAGGAAGGATAATATACAAATAAATATATATAAATGTTTTTGATCATAATATAAATACATATTTTATAATATTTTTATAATAATAATTATATATGAATGAACACTTTTTAATAATGTTTTTGTTATTAATAATACATATATAATAATATTATAGGAAGGATAATATGCAAATAAATATTCACAGGTTTTTTTATCATAATATAAATACATATTTTAAAGTTTTTTTTTTTAATAATAATAATATATGAATGAACACTTTTTAGTAATGTTTTTGTAATTAATAATACAAATATAATAATATTATAGAAACGATAATATGCAAATAAATATTGACAGGTTTTTTTGATCATAATATAAATACATAGTTTAAAGTTTTTTTATAATAATAATTATATATGAATGAACACTTTTTAGTAATGTTTTTGTAATTAATAATACAAATATAATAATATTATAGAAACGATAATATGCAAATAAATATTGACAGGTTTTTTTGATCATAATATAAATACATAGTTTAAAGTTTTTTTATAATTATAATTATATATGAATGAACACTTTTTAATAATGTTTTTGTTATGAATAATACATGTATAATAATATTATAGGAAGGATAATATACAAATAAATATATATAAATGTTTTTGATCATAATATAAATACATATTTTATAATATTTTTATAATTATAATTATATATGAATGAACACTTTTTAATAATGTTTTTAATAATAATAATACATATATATTAATATTATAGTAAGGATAATATGCAATTAAATATTGACAGGTTTTTTTTATCATAATATAAATACATATTTTAAAATTTTTATATAAAAATAATTATATATGAATGAACACTTTTTAATGATGTTTTTGTTATTAATAATACATATATAATAATATTATAGGAAGGATAATATACAAATAAATATATATAAATGTTTTTGATCATAATATAAATACATATTTTATAATATTTTTATAATAATAATTATATATGAATGAACACTTTTGAATAATGTTTTTGTTATTAATAATACATATATAATAATATTATAGGAAGGATAATATACAAATAAATATATATAAATGTTTTTGATCATAATATAAATACATATTTTATAATATTTTTATAATTATTATTATACATGAATGAACACTTTTTAATAATGTTTTTAATAATAATAATACATATATATTAATATTATAGTAAGGATAATATGCAATTAAATATTGACAGGTTTTTTTTATCATAATATAAATACATATTTTAAAATTTTTATATAAAAATAATTATATATGAATGAACACTTTTTAATGATGTTTTTGTTATTAATAATACATATATAATAATATTATAGGAAGGATAATATACAAATAAATATATATAAATGTTTTTGATCATAATATAAATACATATTTTATAATATTTTTATAATAATAATTATATATGAATGAACACTTTTGAATAATGTTTTTGTTATTAATAATACATATATAATAATATTATAGGAAGGATAATATACAAATAAATATATATAAATGTTTTTGATCATAATATAAATACATATTTTATAATATTTTTATAATTATAATTATATATGAATGAACACTTTTTAATAATGTTTTTAATAATAATAATACATATATATTAATATTATAGGAAGGATAATATGCAATTAAATATTGACAGGTTTTTTTTATCATAATATAAATACATATTTTAAAGTTTTTTATAATAATAATTATATACGAATGAACACTTTTTAGTAATGTTTTTGTAATTAATAATACAAATATAATAATATTATAGAAACAATAATATGCAAATAAATATTGACAAGTTTTTTTGATCATAATATAAATACATAGTTTAAAGTTTTTTTATAATTATAATTATATATGAATGAACACTTTTTAATAATGTTTTTGTTATGAATAATACATATATAATAATATTATAGGAAGGATAATATACAAATAAATATATAAAAATGTTTTTGATCATAATATAAATACATATTTTATAATATTTTTATAATTATAATTATATATGAATGAACACTTTTTAATAATGTTTTTAATAATAATAATACATATATATTAATATTATAGTAAGGATAATATGCAATTAAATATTGACAGGTTTTTTTTATCATAATATAAATACATATTTTATAATCTTTATATAAAAATAATTATATATGAATGAACACTTTTTAATGATGTTTTTGTTATTAATAATACATATATAATAATATTATAGGAAGGATAATATACAAATAAATATATATAAATGTTTTTGATCATAATATAAATACATATTTTATAATATTTTTATAATAATAATTATATATGAATGAACACTTTTGAATAATGTTTTTGTTATTAATAATACATATATAATAATATTATAGGAAGGATAATATACAAATAAATATATATAAATGTTTTTGATCATAATATAAATACATATTTTATAATATTTTTATAATAATAATTATATATGAATGAACACTTTTTAATAATGTTTTTGTTATTAATAATACATATATAATAATATTATAGGAAGGATAATATACAAATAAATATATATAAATGTTTTTGATCATAATATAAATACATATTTTATAATATTTTTATAATAATAATAATATATGAATGAACACTTTTGAATAATGTTTTTGTTATTAATAATACATATATAATAATATTATAGGAAGGATAATATACAAATAAATATATATAAATGTTTTTGATCATAATATAAATACATATTTTATAATATTTTTATAATTATTATTATACATGAATGAACACTTTTTAATAATGTTTTTAATAATAATAATACATATATATTAATATTATAGTAAGGATAATATGCAATTAAATATTGACAGGTTTTTTTTATCATAATATAAATACATATTTTAAAATTTTTATATAAAAATAATTATATATGAATGAACACTTTTTAATGATGTTTTTGTTATTAATAATACATATATAATAATATTATAGGAAGGATAATATACAAATAAATATATATAAATGTTTTTGATCATAATATAAATACATATTTTATAATATTTTTATAATAATAATTATATATGAATGAACACTTTTGAATAATGTTTTTGTTATTAATAATACATATATAATAATATTATAGGAAGGAAAATATACAAATAAATATATATAAATGTTTTTGATCATAATATAAATACATATTTTATAATATTTTTATAATTATAATTATATATGAATGAACACTTTTTAATAATGTTTTTAATAATAATAATACATATATATTAATATTATAGGAAGGATAATATGCAATTAAATATTGACAGGTTTTTTTTATCATAATATAAATACATATTTTAAAGTTTTTTATAATAATAATTATATATGAATGAACACTTTTTATTAATGTTTTTGTAATTAATAATACAAATATAATAATATTATAGAAACAATAATATGCAAATAAATATTGACAAGTTTTTTTGATCATAATATAAATACATAGTTTAAAGTTTTTTTATAATTATAATTATATATGAATGAACACTTTTTAATAATGTTTTTGTTATGAATAATACATATATAATAATATTATAGGAAGGATAATATACAAATAAATATATAAAAATGTTTTTGATCATAATATAAATACATATTTTATAATATTTTTATAATTATAATTATATATGAATGAACACTTTTTAATAATGTTTTTAATAATAATAATACATATATATTAATATTATAGTAAGGATAATATGCAATTAAATATTGACAGGTTTTTTTTTATCATAATATAAATACATATTTTATAATCTTTATATAAAAATAATTATATATGAATGAACACTTTTTAATGATGTTTTTGTTATTAATAATACATATATAATAATATTATAGGAAGGATAATATACAAATAAATATATATAAATGTTTTTGATCATAATATAAATACATATTTTATAATATTTTTATAATAATAATTATATATGAATGAACACTTTTGAATAATGTTTTTGTTATTAATAATACATATATAATAATATTATAGGAAGGACAATATACAAATAAATATATATAAATGTTTTTGATCATAATATAAATACATATTTTATAATATTTTTATAATAATAATTATATATGAATGAACACTTTTTAATAATGTTTTTGTTATTAATAATACATATATAATAATATTATAGGAAGGATAATATGCAAATAAATATTCACAGGTTTTTTTATCATAATATAAATACATATTTTAAAGTTTTTTATAATAATAATAATATATGAATGAACACTTTTTAGTAATGTTTTTGTAATTAATAATACAAATATAATAATATTATAGAAACGATAATATGCAAATAAATATTGACAGGTTTTTTTGATCATAATATAAATACATAGTTTAAAGTTTTTTTATAATAATAAATATATATGAATGAACACTTTTTAGTAATGTTTTTGTAATTAATAATACAAATATAATAATATTATAGAAACGATAATATGCAAATAAATATTGACAGGTTTTTTTGATCATAATATAAATACATAGTTTAAAGTTTTTTTATAATTATAATTATATATGAATGAACACTTTTTAATAATGTTTTTGTTATGAATAATACATATATAATAATATTATAGGAAGGATAATATACAAATAAATATATATAAATGTTTTTGATCATAATATAAATACATATTTTATAATATTTTTATAATTATAATAATATATGAATGAACACTTTTTAATAATGTTTTTGTTATGAATAATACATATATAATAATATTATAGGAAGGATAATATACAAATAAATATATATAAATGTTTTTGATCATAATATAAAAACATATTTTATAATATTTTTATAATAATAATTATATATGAATGAACACTTTTTAATAATGTTTTTGTTATTAATAATACATATATAATAATATTATAGGAAGGATAATATGCAAATAAATATTCACAGGTTTTTTTTATCATAATATAAATACATATTTTAAAGTTTTTTATAATAATAATTATATATGAATGAACACTTTTTAGTAATGTTTTTGTAATTAATAATACAAATATAATAATATTATAGAAACGATAATATGAAAATAAATATTGACAGTTTTTTTGATCATAATATAAATACATAGTTTAAAGTTTTTTTATAATTATAATTATATATGAACGAACACTTTTTAATAATGTTTTTGTTATGAATAATACATATATAATAATATTATAGGAAGGATAATATACAAATAAATATATATAAATGTTTTTGATCATAATATAAATACATATTTTATAATATTTTTATAATAATAATTATATATGAATGAACACTTTTGAATAATGTTTTTGTTATTAATAATACATATATACTAATATTATAGGAAGGATAATATACAAATAAATATATATAAATGTTTTTGATCATAATATAAATACATATTTTATAATATTTTTACAATAATAATTATATATGAATGAACACTTTTTAATAATGTTTTTGTTATTAATAATACATATATAATAATATTATAGGAAGGATAATATGCAAATAAATATTCACAGGTTTTTTTATCATAATATAAATACATATTTTAAAGTTTTTTATAATAATAATAATATATGAATGAACACTTTTTAGTAACGTTTTTGTAATTAATAATACAAATATAATAATATTATAGAAACGATAAAATGCAAATAAATATTGACAGGTTTTTTTGATCATAATATAAATACATAGTTTAAAGTTTTTTTATAATTATAATTATATATGAATGAACACTTTTTAATAATGTTTTTGTTATGAATAAGACATATATAATAATATTATAGGAAGGATAATATACAAATAAATATATATAAATGTTTTTGAACATAATATAAATACATATTTTATAATATTTTTATAATAATAATAATATATGAATGAACACTTTTTAATAATGTTTTTGTTATGAATAATACATATATAATAATATTATAGGAAGGATAATATACAAATAAATATATATAAATGTTTTTGATCATAATATAAATACATATTTTATAATATTTTTATAATAATAATTATATATGAATGAACACTTTTTAATAATGTTTTTGTTATTAATAATACATATATAATAATATTATAGGAAGGATAATATACAAATAAATATAGGTATATAAATGTTTTTGATCATAATATAAATACATATTTTATAATATTTTTATAATAATAATTATATATGAATGAACACTTTTTAATGATGTTTTTGTAATTAATAATACATATATAATAATATTATAGGAAGGATAATATGCAATCAAATATTGACAGGTTTTTTTTATCATAATATAAATACATATTTTATAATTTTTATATAAAAATAATTATATATGAATGAACACTTTTTAATGATGTTTTTGTTATTAATAATACATATATAATAATATTATAGGAAGGATAATATACAAATAAATATATATAAATGTTTTGATCATAATATAAATACATATTTTATAATATTTTTATAATAATAATTATATATGAATGAACACTTTTTAATGATGTTTTTGTAATTAATAATACATATATAATAATATTATAGGAAGGATAATATGCAAATAAATATTCACAGTTTTTTTTTATCATAATATAAATACATATTTAAAAGTTTTTTATAATAATAATTATATATGAATGAACACTTATTAGTAATGTTTTTGTAATTAATAATACAAATATAATAATATTATAGAAACGATAATATGAAAATAAATATTGACAGGTTTTTTTGATCATAATATAAATACATAGTTTAAAGTTTTTTTATAATTATAATTATATATGAATGAACACTTTTTAATAATGTTTTTGTTATGAATAATACATATATAATAATATTATAGGAAGGATAATATACAAATAAATATATAAAAATGTTTTTGATCATAATATAAATACATATTTTATAATATTTTTATAATTATAATTATATATGAATGAACACATTTTAATAATGTTTTTAATAATAATAATACATATATATTAATATTATAGTAAGGATAATATGCAATTAAATATTGACAGGTTTTTTTTATCATAATATAAATACATATTTTAAAGTTTTTTATAATAATAATTATATATGAATGAACACTTTTTAGTAATGTTTTTGTAATTAATAATACAAATATAATAATATTATAGAAACGATAATATGCAAATAGATATTGACAGGTTTTTTTGAACATAATATAAATACATAGTTTAAAGTTTTTTTATAATAATAATTATATATGAATGAACACTTTTTAATAATGTTTTTGTTATGAATAATACATATATAATAATATTATAGAAAGGATAATATACAAATAAATATATATAAATGTTTTTGATCATAATATAAATACATATTTTATAATATTTTTATAATAATAATAATATATGAATGAACACTTTTTAATAATGTTTTTGTTATTAATAATACATATATAATAATATTATAGGAAGGATAATATACAAATAAATATATATAAATGTTTTTGATCATAATATAAATACATATTTTATAATCTTTTTATAATAATAATTATATATGAATGAACACTTTTTAATAATGTTTTTGTTATTAATAATACATATATAATAATATTATAGGAAGGATAATATACAAATAAATATATATAAATGTTTTTGATCATAATATAAATACATATTTTATAATATTTTTATAATTATAATTATATATGAATGAACACTTTTTAATAATGTTTTTGTTATTAATAATACATATATAATAATATTATATGAAGGATAATATACAAATAAATATATATAAATGTTTTTGATCATAATATAAATACATATTTTATAATATTTTTATAATAATAATTATATATGAATGAACACTTTTTAATACTGTTTTTGTTATTAATAATACATATATAATAATATTATAGGAAGGATAATATACAAATAAATATATATAAATGTTTTTGATCATAATATAAATACATATTTTATAATATTTTTTATAATTATAATTATATATGAATGAACACTTTTTAATAATGTTTTTAATAATAATAATACATATATATTAATATTATAGGAAGGATAATATGCAATTAAATATTGACAGGTTTTTTTTATCATAATATAAATACATATTTTAAATCTTTTTATAATAATAATTATATATGAATGAACACTTTTTAGTAATGTTTTTGTAATTAATAATACAAATATAATAATATTAAAGAAACAATAATATGCAAATAAATATTGACAGGTTTTTTTGATCATAATATAAATACATAGTTTAAAGTTTTTTTATAATTATAATTATATATGAATGAACACTTTTTAATAATGTTTTTGTTATGAATAATACATATATAATAATATTATAGGAAGGATAATATACAAATAAATATATAAAAATGTTTTTGATCATAATATAAATACATATTTTATAATATTTTTATAATTAGCCTATAATTATATATGAATGAACACTTTTTAATAATGTTTTTAATAATAATAATACATATATATTAATATTATAGTGAGGATAATATGCAATTAAATATTTACAGGTTTTTTTATCATAATATAAACACATATTTTATAATTTTTATATAAAAATAGTTATATATGAATGAACACTTTTTAATGATGTTTTTGTTATTAATAATACATATATAATAATATTATAGGAAGGATAATATACAAATAAATATATATAAATGTTTTTGATCATAATATAAATACATATTTTATAATATTTTTATAATAATAATTATATATGAATGAACACTTTTGAATAATGTTTTTGTTATTAATAATACATATATAATAATATTATAGGAAGGATAATATACAAATAAATATATATAAATGTTTTTGATCATAATATAAATACATATTTTATAATATTTTTATAATAATAATTATATATGAATGAACACTTTTTAATAATGTTTTTGTTATTAATAATACATATATAATAATATTATAGGAAGGATAATATGCAAATAAATATTCACAGGTTTTTTTATCATAATATAAATACATATTTTAAAGTTTTTTATAATAATAATAATATATGAATGAACACTTTTTAGTAATGTTTTTGTAATTAATAATACAAATATAATAATATTATAGAAACGATAATATGCAAATAAATATTGACAGGTTTTTTTGATCATAATATAAATACATAGTTTAAAGTTTTTTTATAATAATAAATATATATGAATGAACACTTTTTAGTAATGTTTTTGTAATTAATAATACAAATATAATAATATTATAGAAACGATAATATGCAAATAAATATTGACAGGTTTTTTTGATCATAATATAAATACATAGTTTAAAGTTTTTTTATAATTATAATTATATATGAATGAACACTTTTTAATAATGTTTTTGTTATGAATAATACATATATAATAATATTATAGGAAGGATAATATACAAATAAATATATATAAATGTTTTTGATCATAATATAAATACATATTTTATAATATTTTTATAATTATAATAATATATGAATGAACACTTTTTAATAATGTTTTTGTTATGAATAATACATATATAATAATATTATAGGAAGGATAATATACAAATAAATATATATAAATGTTTTTGATCATAATATAAAAACATATTTTATAATATTTTTATAATAATAATTATATATGAATGAACACTTTTTAATAATGTTTTTGTTATTAATAATACATATATAATAATATTATAGGAAGGATAATATGCAAATAAATATTCACAGGTTTTTTTTATCATAATATAAATACATATTTTAAAGTTTTTTATAATAATAATTATATATGAATGAACACTTTTTAGTAATGTTTTTGTAATTAATAATACAAATATAATAATATTATAGAAACGATAATATGAAAATAAATATTGACAGTTTTTTTTATCATAATATAAATACATAGTTTAAAGTTTTTTTATAATTATAATTATATATGAACGAACACTTTTTAATAATGTTTTTGTTATGAATAATACATATATAATAATATTATAGGAAGGATAATATACAAATAAATATATATAAATGTTTTTGATCATAATATAAATACATATTTTATAATATTTTTATAATAATAATTATATATGAATGAACACTTTTGAATAATGTTTTTGTTATTAATAATACATATATACTAATATTATAGGAAGGATAATATACAAATAAATATATATAAATGTTTTTGATCATAATATAAATACATATTTTATAATATTTTTATAATAATAATTATATATGAATGAACACTTTTTAATAATGTTTTTGTTATTAATAATACATATATAATAATATTATAGGAAGGATAATATGCAAATAAATATTCACAGGTTTTTTTATCATAATATAAATACATATTTTAAAGTTTTTTATAATAATAATAATATATGAATGAACACTTTTTAGTAATGTTTTTGTAATTAATAATACAAATATAATAATATTATAGAAACGATAATATGCAAATAAATATTGACAGGTTTTTTTGATCATAATATAAATACATAGTTTAAAGTTTTTTTATAATTATAATTATATATGAATGAACACTTTTTAATAATGTTTTTGTTATGAATAATACATATATAATAATATTATAGGAAGGATAATATACAAATAAATATATATAAATGTTTTTGATCATAATATAAATACATATTTTATAATATTTTTATAATAATAATAATATATGAATGAACACTTTTTAATAATGTTTTTGTTATGAATAATACATATATAATAATATTATAGGAAGGATAATATACAAATAAATATATATAAATGTTTTTGATCATAATATAAATACATATTTTATAATATTTTTATAATAATAATTATATATGAATGAACACTTTTTAATAATGTTTTTGTTATTAATAATACATATATAATAATATTATAGGAAGGATAATATACAAATAAATATAGGTATATAAATGTTTTTGATCATAATATAAATACATATTTTATAATATTTTTATAATAATAATTATATATGAATGAACACTTTTTAATGATGTTTTTGTAATTAATAATACATATATAATAATATTATAGGAAGGATAATATGCAATCAAATATTGACAGGTTTTTTTTATCATAATATAAATACATATTTTATAATTTTTATATAAAAATAATTATATATGAATGAACACTTTTTAATGATGTTTTTGTTATTAATAATACATATATAATAATATTATAGGAAGGATAATATACAAATAAATATATATAAATGTTTTGATCATAATATAAATACATATTTTATAATATTTTTATAATAATAATTATATATGAATGAACACTTTTTAATGATGTTTTTGTAATTAATAATACATATATAATAATATTATAGGAAGGATAATATGCAAATAAATATTCACAGTTTTTTTTATCATAATATAAATACATATTTAAAAGTTTTTTATAATAATAATTATATATGAATGAACACTTATTAGTAATGTTTTTGTAATTAATAATACAAATATAATAATATTATAGAAACGATAATATGAAAATAAATATTGACAGGTTTTTTTGATCATAATATAAATACATAGTTTAAAGTTTTTTTATAATTATAATTATATATGAATGAACACTTTTTAATAATGTTTTTGTTATGAATAATACATATATAATAATATTATAGGAAGGATAATATACAAATAAATATATAAAAATGTTTTTGATCATAATATAAATACATATTTTATAATATTTTTATAATTATAATTATATATGAATGAACACATTTTAATAATGTTTTTAATAATAATAATACATATATATTAATATTATAGTAAGGATAATATGCAATTAAATATTGACAGTTTTTTTTTATCATAATATAAATACATATTTTAAAGTTTTTTATAATAATAATTATATATGAATGAACACTTTTTAGTAATGTTTTTGTAATTAATAATACAAATATAATAATATTATAGAAACGATAATATGCAAATAGATATTGACAGGTTTTTTTGAACATAATATAAATACATAGTTTAAAGTTTTTTTATAATAATAATTATATATGAATGAACACTTTTTAATAATGTTTTTGTTATGAATAATACATATATAATAATATTATAGAAAGGATAATATACAAATAAATATATATAAATGTTTTTGATCATAATATAAATACATATTTTATAATATTTTTATAATAATAATTATATATGAATGAACACTTTTTAATAATGTTTTTGTTATTAATAATACATATATAATAATATTATAGGAAGGATAATATACAAATAAATATATATAAATGTTTTTGATCATAATATAAATACATATTTTATAATATTTTTATAATTATAATTATATATGAATGAACACTTTTTAATAATGTTTTTGTTATTAATAATACATATATAATAATATTATATGAAGGATAATATACAAATAAATATATATAAATGTTTATGATCATAATATAAATACATATTTTATAATATTTTTATAATAATAATTATATATGAATGAACACTTTTTAATACTGTTTTTGTTATTAATAATACATATATAATAATATTATAGGAAGGATAATATACAAATAAATATATATAAATGTTTTTGATCATAATATAAATACATATTTTATAATATTTTTTATAATTATAATTATATATGAATGAACACTTTTTAATAATGTTTTTAATAATAATAATACATATATATTAATATTATAGGAAGGATAATATGCAATTAAATATTGACAGGTTTTTTTTTATCATAATATAAATACATATTTTAAATCTTTTTATAATAATAATTATATATGAATGAACACTTTTTAGTAATGTTTTTGTAATTAATAATACAAATATAATAATATTAAAGAAACAATAATATGCAAATAAATATTGACAGGTTTTTTTGATCATAATATAAATACATAGTTTAAAGTTTTTTTATAATTATAATTATATATGAATGAACACTTTTTAATAATGTTTTTGTTATGAATAATACATATATAATAATATTATAGGAAGGATAATATACAAATAAATATATAAAAATGTTTTTGATCATAATATAAATACATATTTTATAATATTTTTATAATTAGCCTATAATTATATATGAATGAACACTTTTTAATAATGTTTTTAATAATAATAATACATATATATTAATATTATAGTGAGGATAATATGCAATTAAATATTTACAGGTTTTTTTATCATAATATAAACACATATTTTATAATTTTTATATAAAAATAGTTATATATGAATGAACACTTTTTAATGATGTTTTTGTTATTAATAATACATATATAATAATATTATAGGAAGGATAATATACAAATAAATATATATAAATGTTTTTGATCATAATATAAATACATATTTTATAATATTTTTATAATAATAATTATATATGAATGAACACTTTTTAATCATGTTTTTGTAATTAATAATACATATATAATAATATTATAGGAAGGATAATATGCAAATAAATATTCACAGTTTTTTTTTTATCATAATATAAATACATATTTAAAAGTTTTTTATAATAATAATTATATATGAATGAACACTTTTTAGTAATGTTTTTGTAATTAATAATACAAATATAATAATATTATAGAAACGATAATATGAAAATAAATATTGACAGGTTTTTTTGATCATAATATAAATACATAGTTTAAAGTTTTTTTATAATTATAATTATATATGAATGAACACTTTTTAATAATGTTTTTGTTATGAATAATACATATATAATAATATTATAGGAAGGATAATATACAAATAAATATATAAAAATGTTTTTGATCATAATATAAATACATATTTTATAATATTTTTATAATTATAATTATATATGAATGAACACTTTTTAATAATGTTTTTAATAATAATAATACATATATATTAATATTATAGTAAGGATAATATGCAATTAAATATTGACAGGTTTTTTTTATCATAATATAAATACATATTTTATAATTTTTATATAAAAATAATTATATATGAATGAACACTTTTTAATGATGTTTTTGTTATTAATAATACATATATAATAATATTATAGGAAGGATAATATACAAATTAATATATATAAATGTTTTTGATCATAATATAAATACATATTTTATAATATTTTTATAATAATAATTATATATGAATGAACACTTTTGAATAATGTTTTTGTTATTAATAATACATATATAATAATATTATAGGAAGGATAATATACAAATAAATATATATAAATGTTTTTGATCATAATATAAATACATATTTTATAATATTTTTATAATAATAATTATATATGAATGAACACCTTTTAATAATGTTTTTGTTATTAATAATACATATATAATAATATTATAATAAGGATAATATGCAAATAAATATTCACAGGTTTTTTTATCATAATATAAATACATATTTTAAAGTTTTTTATAATAATAATAATATATGAATGAACACTTTTTAGTAATGTTTTTGTAATTAATAATCCAAATATAATAATATTATATAAACGATAATATGCAAATAAATATTGACAGGTTTTTTTGATCATAATATAAATACATAGTTTAAAGTTTTTTTATAATTATAATTATATATGAATGAACACTTTTTAATAATGTTTTTGTTATGAATAATACATATATAATAATATTATAGGAAGGATAATATACAAATAAATATATATAAATGTTTTTGATCATAATATAAATACATATTTTATAATAATTTTATAATAATAATAATATATGAATGAACACTTTTTAATAATGTTTTTGTTATTAATAATACATATATAATAATATTATAGAAACGATAATATGCAAATAAATATTGACAGGTTTTTTTGATCATAATATAAATACTTAGTTTAAAGTTTTTTTATAATAATAATTATATATGAATGAACACTTTTTAGTAATGTTTTTGTAATTAATAATACAAATATAATAATATTATAGAAACGATAATATGCAAATAAATATTGACAGGTTTTTTTGATCATAATATAAATACATAGTTTAAAGTTTTTTTATAATTATAATTATATATGAATGAACACTTTTTAATAATGTTTTTGTTATGAATAATACATATATAATAATATTATAGGAAGGATAATATTAAAATAAATATATAAAAATGTTTTTGATCATAATATAAATACATATTTTATAATATTTTTATAATAATAATTATATATGAATGAACACTTTTGAATAATGTTTTTGTTATTAATAATACATATATAATAATATTATAGGAAGGATAATAGACTAATAAATATATATAAATGTTTTTGATCATAATATAAATACATATTTTATAATATTTTTATAATTATAATTATATATGAATGAACACTTTTTAATAATGTTTTTAATAATAATAATACATATATATTAATATTATAGGAAGGATAATATGCAATTAAATATTGACAGGTTTTTTTATCATAATATAAATACATATTTTAAAGTTTTTTATAATAATAATTATATATGAATGAACACTTTTTAGTAATGTTTTTGTAAATAATAATACAAATATAATAATATTATAGAAACAATAATATGCAAATAAATATTGACAAGTTTTTTTGATCATAATATAAATACATAGTTTAAAGTTTTTTTATAATTATAATTATATATGAATGAACACTTTTTAATAATGTTTTTGTTATGAATAATACATATATAATAATATTATAGGCAGGATAATATACAAATAAATATATAAAAATGTTTTTGATCATAATATAAATACATATTTTATAATATTTTTATAATTATAATTATATATGAATGAACACTTTTTAATAATGTTTTTAATAATAATAATACATATATATTAATATTATAGTAAGGATAATATGCAATTAAATATTGACAGGTTTTTTTTTTTCATAATATAAATACATATTTTATAATTTTTATATAAAAATAATTATATATGAATGAACACTTTTTAATGATGTTTTTGTTATTAATAATACATATATAATAATATTATAGGAAGGATAATATACAAATAAATATATATAAATGTTTTTGATCATAATATAAATACATATTTTATAATATTTTTATAATAATAATTATATATGAATTAACACTTTTGAATAATGTTTTTGTTATTAATAATACATATATAATAATATTATAGGAAGGATAATATACAAATAAATATATATAAATGTTTTTGATCATAATATAAATACATATTTTATAATATTTTTATAATAATAATTATATATGAATGAACACTTTTTAATAATGTTTTTGTTATTAATAATACATATATAATAATATTATAGGAAGGACAATATGCAAATAAATATTCACAGGTTTTTTTATCATAATATAAATACATATTTTAAAGTTTTTTATAATAATAATTATATATGAATGAACACTTTTTAGTAATGTTTTTGTAATTAATAATACAAATATAATAATATTATAGAAACGATAATATGCAAATAAATATTGACAGGTTTTTTTGATCATAATATAAATACATAGTTTAAAGTTTTTTATAATTATAATTATATTATGAATGAACACTTTTTAATAATGTTTTTGTTATGAATAATACATATATAATAATATTATAGGCAGGATAATATACAAATAAATATATAAAAATGTTTTTGATCATAATATAAATACATATTTTATAATATTTTTATAATTATAATTATATATGAATGAACACTTTTTAATAATGTTTTTAATAATAATAATACATATATATTAATATTATAGTAAGGATAATATGCAATTAAATATTGACAGGTTTTTTTTTTTCATAATATAAATACATATTTATAATTTTTATATAATAATATAATATAATTATATGAATGAACACTTTTTAATGATGTTTTGTTATTAATAATACATATATAATAATATTATAGGAAGGATAATATACAAATAAATCTATATAAATGTTTTTGATCATAATATAAATACATATTTTATAATATTTTTATAATAATAATTATATATGAATTAACACTTTTGAATAATGTTTTTGTTATTAATAATACATATATAATAATATTATAGGAAGGATAATATACAAATAAATATATATAAATGTTTTTGATCATAATATAAATACATATTTTATAATATTTTTATAATAATAATTATATATGAATGAACACTTTTTAATAATGTTTTTGTTATTAATAATACATATATAATAATATTATAGGAAGGACAATATGCAAATAAATATTCACAGGTTTTTTTATCATAATATAATACATATTTTAAAGTTTTTTATAATAATAATTATATATGAATGAACACTTTTTAGTAATGTTTTTGTAATTAATAATACAAATATAATAATATTATAGAAACGATAATATGCAAATAAATATTGACAGGTTTTTTTGATCATAATATAAATACATAGTTTAAAGTTTTTTTATAATAATAATTATATATGAATGAACACTTTTTAGTAATGTTTTTGTAATAATAATACAAATATAATAATATTATAGAAACGATAATATGCAAATAAATATTGACAGGTTTTTTTGATCATAATATAAATACATAGTTTAAAGTTTTTTTATAATTATAATTATATATGAATGAACACTTTTTAATAATGTTTTTGTTATGAATAATACATATATAATAATATTATAGGAAGGATAATATACAAATAAATATATATAAATGTTTTTGATCATAATATAAATACATATTTTATAATATTTTTATAATAATAATAATATATGAATGAACACTTTTTAATAATGTTTTTGTTATGAATAATACATATATAATAATATCTATATGAAGGATAATATACAAATAAATATATTATAAATGTTTTTGATCATAATATAAAACATATTTTATAATATTTTTATAATAATAATTATATATGAATGAACACTTTTTAATAATGTTTTTGTTATTAATAATACAATATATAATAATATTATAGGAAGGATAATATGCAAATAAATATTCACAGGTTTTTTTTATCATAATATAAATACATATATTAAAGTTTTTTATAATAATAATTATATATGAATGAACACTTTTTAGTAATGTTTTTTGTAATTAATAATACAATATTAATAATCATTATAGAAACGAAATATGAAAATAAATATTGACAGGTTTTTTTGATCATAATATAAATACATAGTTTAAAGTTTTTTATAATTATAATTATATATGAATGAACACTTTTTAATAATGTTTTTGTTATGAATAATACATATATAATAATATTATAGGAAGGATAATATACAAATAAATATATATAAATGTTTTTGATATAATATATAAATACATATTTTATAATATTTTATAATAATAATTATATATGAATGAACACTTTTGAATAATGTTTTTGTTATTAATAATACATATATACTAATATATTATAGGAAGGATAATATACAAATAAATATATATAAATGTTTTTGATCATAATATAAATACATATTTGTATAATATTTTTATAATAATTATATATGAATGAACACTTTTTAATAATGTTTTTGTTATTAATAATACATATATAATAATATTATAGGAAGGATAATATGCAAATAAATATTCACAGGTTTTTTTATCATAATATAAATACATATTTTAAAGTTTTTTATAATAATAATAATATATGAATGAACACTTTTTAGTAATGTTTTTGTAATATAATACAAATATAATAATATTATAGAAACGATAATATGCAAATAAATATTGACAGGTTTTTTTGATCATAATATAAATACATATTTTATAATATTTTTATAATAATAATAATATATGAATGAACACTTTTTAGTAATGTTTTTGTTATGAATAATACATATAATAATATTATAGGAAGGATAATATACAAATAAATATATATAAATGTTTTTGATCATAATATAAATACATATTTTATAATATTTTTATAATAATAATTATATATGAATGAACACTTTTTAATAATGTTTTTGTTATTAATAATACATATATAATAATATTATAGGAAGGATAATATACAAATAAATATAGGTATATAAATGTTTTTGATCATAATATAAATACATATTTTATAATATTTTTATAATAATAATTATATATGAATGAACACTTTTTAATGATGTTTTTGTAATTAATAATACATATATAATTATATTATAGGAAGGATAATATGCAAATAAATATTCACAGTTTTTTTTATCATAATATAAATACATATTTAAAAGTTTTTTATAATAATAATTATATATGAATGAACACTTTTTAGTAATGTTTTTGTAATTACTAATACAAATATAATAATATTATAGAAACGATAATATGAAAATAAATATTGACAGGTTTTTTTGATCATAATATAAATACATAGTTTAAAGTTTTTTTATAATTATAATTATATATGAATGAACACTTTTTAATAATGTTTTTGTTATGAATAATACATATATAATAATATTATAGGAAGGATAATATACAAATAAATATATAAAATGTTTTTGATCATAATATAAATACATATTTTATAATATTTTTATAATTATAATTATATATGAATGAACACTTTTTAATAATGTTTTTAATAATAATAATACATATATATTAATATTATAGTAAGGATAATATGCAATTAAATATTGACAGGTTTTTTTTATCATAATATAAATATATATTTTATAATTTTTATATGAAATAATTATATATGAATGAACACTTTTTAATGATGTTTTTGTTATTAATAATACATATATAATAATATTATAGGAAGGATAATATACAAATAAATATATATAAATGTTTTGATCATAATATAAATACATATTTTATAATATTTTTATAATAATAATTATATATGAATGAACACTTTTTAATGATGTTTTTGTAATTAATAATACATATATAATAATATTATAGGAAGGATAATATGCAAATAAATATTCACAGTTTTTTTTTATCATAATATAAATACATATTTAAAAGTTTTTTATAATAATAATTATATATGAATGAACACTTTTTAGTAATGTTTTTGTAATTAATAATACAAATATAATAATATTATAGAAACGATAATATGAAAATAAATATTGACAGGTTTTTTTTATCATAATATAAATACATAGTTTAAAGTTTTTTTATAATTATAAATATATATGAATGAACACTTTTAATAATGTTTTTGTTATGAATAATACATATATAATAATATTATCAGGAAGGATAAATATACAAATAAATATATAAAAATGTTTTTGATCATAATATAAATACATATTTTATAATATTTTTATAATTATAATTATATATGAATGAACACTTTTTAATAATGTTTTTAATAATAATAATACAATATATATTAATATTATAGTAAGGATAATATAGCAATTAAATATTGACAGGTTTTTTTTATCATAATATAAATACATATTTTAAAGTTTTTTATAATAATAATTATATATGAATGAATCACTTTTTAGTAATGTTTTTGTAATTAATAATACAAATATAATAATATTATAGAAACGATAATATGAAAATAAATATTGACAGGTTTTTTTGATCATAATATAAATACATAGTTTAAAGTTTTTTTATAATTATAATTATATATGAATGAACACTTTTTAATAATGTTTTTGTTATGAATAATACATATATAATAATATTATAGAAAGGATAATATACAAATAAATATATTATAAATGTTTTTGATCATAATATAAATACATATTTTATAATATTTTTATAATAATAATAATATATGAATGAACACTTTTTAATAATGTTTTTGTTATTAATAATACATATATAATACTATTATAGGAAGGATAATATACAAATAAATATATATAAATGTTTTTGATCATAATATAAATACATATTTTATAATATTTTTATAATAATAATTTTATATGAATGAACACTTTTTAATAATGTTTTTGTTATTAATAATACATATATAATAATATTATAGGAAGGATAATATACAAATAAATATATATTAATGTTTTTGATCATAATATAAATACATATTTTATAATATTTTTATAATTATAATTATATATGAATGAACACTTTTTAATAATGTTTTTGTTATTAATAATACTTATATAATAATATTATAGGAAGGATAATATACAAATAAATATATATAAATGTTTTTGATCATAATATAAATACATATTTTATAATATTTTTTATAATAATAATTATATATGAATGAACACTTTTTAATAATGTTTTTGTTATTAATAATACATATATAATAATATTATAGGAAGGATAAATATACAAATAAATATATATAAATGTTTTTGATCATAATATAAATACATATTTTATAATATTTTTTATAATTATATTATAATTATATATGAAATGAACACTTTTTAATAATGTTTTTAATAATAATAATACATATATATTAATATTATAGTAAGGATAATATGCAATTAAATATTGACAGGTTTTTTTTATCATAATATAAATACATATTTTATTACTTTTTATATAAAAATAATTATATATGAATGAACACTTTTAATGATGTTTTTGTTATTAATAATACATATATAATAATATTATAGGAAGGATAATATACAAATAATATATATAAATGTTTTTGATCATAATATAAATACATATTTTTATAATATTTTTATAATAATAATTATATATGAATGAACACTTTTGAATAATGTTTTTGTTATTAATAATACATATATAATAATATTATAGGAAGGATAATATACAAATAAATATATATAAATGTTTTTGATCATAATATAAATACATATTTATAATATTTTTATAATAATAATTATATATGAATGAACACCTTTTAATAATGTTTTTGTTATTAATAATACATATATAATAATATTATAGGAAGGATAATATGCAAATAAATATCACAGGTTTTTTTATCATAATATAAATACATATTTTAAAGTTTTTTATAATAATAATAATAAATGAATGAACACTTTTTAGTAATGTTTTTGTAATTAATAATCCAAATATAATAATATTATAGAAACGATAATATGCAAATAAATATTGACAGGTTTTTTTGATCATAATATAAATACATAGTTTAAAGTTTTTTTATAATTATAATTATATATGAATGAACACTTTTTAATAATGTTTTTGTTATAAATAATACATTATAATAATATTATAGGAAGGATAATATACAAATAAATATATATAAATGTTTTTGATCATAATATAAATACATATTTTATAATAATTTTATAATAATAATAATATATGAATGAACACTTTTTAATAATGTTTTTGTTATTAATAATACATACATAATAATATTATAGAAACGATAATATGCAAATAAATATTGACAGGTTTTTTTGATCATAATATAAATACATAGTTTAAAGTTTTTTTATAATAATAATTATATATGAATGAACACTTTTTAGTAATGTTTTTGTAATTAATAATACAAATATAATAATATTATAGAAACGATAATATGCAAATAAATATTGACAGGTTTTTTTGGAAGGATAATATACAAATAAATAAATATAAATGTTTTTGATCAAATATAAATACATATTTTATAATAATTTTATAATAATAATATATGAATGAACACTTTTTAATAATGTTTTTGTTATTAAAAATACATATATAATAATATTATAGGAAGGATAATATACAAATAAATATATAAAAATGTTTTTGATCATAATATAAATACATATTTTATAATATTTTTATAATAATAATTATATAGGAATGAACACTTTTTAATAATGTTTTTGTTATTAATAATACATATATAATAATATTATAGGAAGGATAATATGCAAATAAATATTCACAGGTTTTTTTATCATAATATAAATACATATTTTAAAGTTTTTTATAATAATAATAATATATGAATGAACACTTTTTAGTAATGTTTTTGTAATTAATAATACAAATATAATAATATTATAGAAACGATAATATGCAAATAAATATTGACAGGTTTTTTGATCATAATATAAATACATAGTTTAAAGTTTTTTATAATAATAATTATATATGAATGAACACTTTTTAGTAATGTTTTTGTAATTAATAATACAAATATAATAATATTATAGAAACGATAATATGCAAATAAATATTGACAGGTTTTTTTGATCATAATATAAATACATAGTTTAAGTTTTTTTTATAATTATAATTATATATGAATGAACACTTTTTAATAATGTTTTTGTTATGAATAATACATATATAATAATATTATAGGAAGGATAATATACAAATAAAATATATATAAATGTTTTTGATCATAATATAAATACATATTTTATAATATTTTTATAATAATAATAATATATGAATGAACACTTTTTAATAATGTTTTTGTTATGAATAATACATATATAATAATATTATAGGAAGGATAATATACAAATAAATATATATAAATGTTTTTGATCATAATATAAATACATATTTTATAATATTTTATAAAAATAATTATATATGAATGAACACTTTTTAATAATGTTTTTGTTATTAATAATACATATATAATAATATTATAGAAGGATAATATACAAATAAATATATATAAATGTTTTTGATCATAATATAAATACATATTTTATAATATTTTTATAAAAATAATTATATATGAATGAACACTTTTTAATGATGTTTTTGTAATAAATAATACATATATAATAATATTATAGGAAGGATAATATGCAAATAAATATTCACAGTTTTTTTTTATCATAATATAAATACATATTTAAAAGTTTTTTATAATAATAATTATATATGAATGAACACTTTTTTAGTAATGTTTTTGTAATTAATAATACAAATATAATAATATTATAGAAACGATAATATGAAAATAAATATTGACAGGTTTTTTTGATCATAATATAAATACATAGTTTAAAGTTTTTTTATAATTATAATTATACATGATGAACACTTTTAATAATGTTTTTGTTATGAATAATACATATATAATAATATTATAGGAAGGATAATATACAAATAAATATATAAAAATGTTTTTGATCATAATATAAATACATATTTTAAAATATTTGTATAATTATAATTATATATGAATGTACACTTTTTAATAATGTTTTTAATAATAATAATACATATATATTAATATTATAGTAAGGATAATATGCAATTAAATTATTATTAATTACAAAAACATTACTAAAAAGTGTTCATGCATATATAATTATTATTATAAAAAAACTTTAAACTATGTATTTATATTATGATCAAAAAAACCTGTCAATATTTATTTGCATATTATCGTTTCTATAATATTATTATATTTGTATTATTAATTACAAAAACATTACTAAAAGTGTTCATTCATATATTATTATTATTATAAAAAACTTTAAAATATGTATTTATATTATGATAAAAAAACCTGTGAATATTTATTTGCATATTATCCTTCCTATAATATTATTATATATGTATTATTAATAACAAAAACATTATTAAAAAGTGTTCATTCATATATAATTATTATTATAAAAATATTATAAAATATGTATTTATATTATGATCAAAAACATTTTTATATATTTATTTGTATATTATCCTTCCTATAATATTTTTATATATGTATTATTAATAACAAAAACATTATTAAAAAGTGTTCATTCATATATTATTATTATTATAAAATTATTATAAAATATGTATTTATATTATGATCAAAAACATTTATATATATTTATTTGTATATTATCCTTCCTATAATATTATTATATATGTATTATTCATAACAAAAACATTATTAAAAAGTGTTCATTCATATATAATTATAATTATAAAAAAACTTTAAACTATGTATTTATATTATGATCAAAAAAAAACTGTCAATATTTATTTGCATATTATCGTTTCTATAATATTATTATATTTGTATTATTAATAACAAAAACATTATTAAAAAGTGTTCATTCATATATTATTATTATTATAAAATTATTATAAAATATGTATTTATATTATGATCAAAAACATTTATATATATTTATTTGTATATTATCCTTCCTATAATATTATTATATATGTATTATTAATAACAAAAACATTATTCAAAAGTGTTCATTCATATATAATTATTATTATAAAAATATTATAAAATATGTATTTATATTATGATCAAAAACATTTATATATATTAATTTGTATATTATCCTTCCTATAATATTATTATATATGTATTATTAATAACAAAAACATCATTAAAAAGTGTTCATTCATATATAATTATTTTTATATAAAAATTATAAAATATGTATTTATATTATGATAAAAAAAAACCTGTCAATATTTAATTGCATATTATCCTTACTATAATATTAATATATATGTATTATTATTATTAAAAACATTATTAAAAAGTGTTCATTCATATATAATTATAATTATAAAAATATTATAAAATATGTATTTATATTATGATCAAAAACATTTTTATATATTTATTTGTATATTATCCTTCCTATAATATTATTATATATGTATTATTCATAACAAAAACATTATTAAAAATTGTTCATTCATATATAATTATAATTATAAAAAAATTTTAAACTATGTATTTATATTATGATCAAAAAAACCTGTCAATATTTATTTTCATATTATCGATTCTATAATATTATTATATTTGTATTATTAATTACAAAAACATTACTAAAAAGTGTTCATTCATATATAATTATTATTATAAAAAACTTTTAAATATGTATTTATATTATGATAAAAAAAAAACTGTGAATATTTATTTGCATATTATCCTTCCTATAATATTATTATATATGTATTATTAATTACAAAAACATCATTAAAAAGTGTTCATTCATATATAATTATTATTATAAAAATATTATAAAATATGTATTTATATTATGATCAAAAACATTTATATATATTTATTTGTATATTATCCTTCCTATAATATTATTATATATGTATTATTAATAACAAAAACATTATTAAAAAGTGTTCATTCATATATAATTATTATTATGAAAAGATTATAAAATATGTATTTATATTATGATCAAAAACATTTATATATATTTATTTGTATATTATCCTTCCTATAATATTATTATATATGTATTATTAATAACAAAAACATTATTAAAAAGTGTTCATTCATATATTATTATTATTATAAAAATATTATAAAATATGTATTTATATTATGATCAAAAACATTTATATATATTTATTTGTATATTATCCTTTCTATAATATTATTATATATGTATTATTCATAACAAAAACATTATTAAAAAGTGTTCATTCATATATAATTATAATTATAAAAAAACTTTAAACTATGTATTTATATTATGATCAAAAAACCTGTCAATATTTATTTGCATATTATCGTTTCTATAATATTATTATATTTGTATTATTAATTACAAAAACATTACTAAAAAGTGTTCATTCATATATAATTATTATTATAAAAAACTTTAAAATATGTATTTATATTATGATAAAAAAAACCTGTCAATATTTAATTGCATATTATCCTTACTATAATATTAATATATATGTATTATTATTATTAAAAACATTATTAAAAAGTGTTCATTCATATATAATTATAATTATAAAAATATTATAAAATATGTATTTATATTATGATCAAAAACATTTTTATATATTTATTTGTATATTATCCTTCCTATAATATTATTATATATGTATTATTCATAACAAAAACATTATTAAAAAGTGTTCATTCATATATAATTATAATTATAAAAAAACTTTAAACTATGTATTTATATTATGATCAAAAAAACCTGTCAATATTTATTTTCATATTATCGTTTCTATAATATTATTATATTTGTATTATTAATTACAAAAACATTACTAAAAAGTGTTCATTCATATATAATTATTATTATAAAAAACTTTTAAATATGTATTTATATTATGATAAAAAAAAACTGTGAATATTTATTTGCATATTATCCTTCCTATAATATTATTATATATGTATTATTAATTACAAAAACATCATTAAAAAGTGTTCATTCATATATAATTATTATTATAAAAATATTATAAAATATGTATTTATATTATGATCAAAACATTTATATATATTTATTTGTATATTATCCTTCCTATAATATTATAATATATGTACTGTATTATTAATAACAAAAACATCATTAAAAAGTGTTCATTCATATATAATTATTTTTATATAAAAATTATAAAATATGTATTTATATTATGATAAAAAAAACCTGTCAATATTTAATTGCATATTATCCTTACTATAATATTAATATATATGTATTATTATTATTAAAAACATTATTAAAAAGTGTTCATTCATATATAATTATAATTATAAAAATATTATAAAATATGTATTTATATTATGATCAAAAACATTTATATATATTTATTTGTATATTATCCTTCCTATAATATTATTATATATGTATTATTCATAACAAAAACATTATTAAAAAGTGTTCATTCATATATAATTATAATTATAAAAAAACTTTAAACTATGTATTTATATTATGATCAAAAAAACCTGTCAATATTTATTTTCATATTATCGTTTCTATAATATTATTATATTTGTATTATTAATTACAAAAACATTACTAAAAAGTGTTCATTCATATATAATTATTATTATAAAAAACTTTAAAATATGTATTTATATTATGATAAAAAAAACCTGTGAATATTTATTTGCATATTATCCTTCCTATAATATTATTATATATGTATTATTAATAACAAAAACATAATTAAAAAGTGTTCATTCATATATAATTATTATTATAAAAATATTATAAAATATGTTTTTATATTATGATCAAAAACATTTATATATATTTATTTGTATATTATCCTTCCTATAATATTATTATATATGTATTATTCATAACAAAAACATTATTAAAAAGTGTTCATTCATATATTATTATAATTATAAAAATATTATAAAATATGTATTTATATTATGATCAAAAACATTTATATATATTTATTTGTATATTATCCTTCCTATAATATTATTATATATGTATTATTCATAACAAAAACATTATTAAAAAGTGTTCATTCATATATTATTATTATTATAAAAATATTATAAAATATGTATTTATATTATGATCAAAAACATTTATATATATATTTATTTGTATATTATCCTTCCTATAATATTATTATATATGTATTATTCATAACAAAAACATTATTAAAAAGTGTTCATTCATATATAATTATAATTATAAAAAAACTTTAAACTATGTATTTATATTATGATCAAAAAAACCTGTCAATATTTATTTGCATATTATCGTTTCTATAATATTATTATATTTGTATTATTAATTACAAAAACATTACTAAAAAGTGTTCATTCATATATTATTATTATTATAAAAAACTTTAAAATATGTATTTATATTATGATAAAAAAACCTGTGAATATTTATTTGCATATTATCCTTCCCATAATATTATTATATATGTATTATTAATAACAAAAACATTATTAAAAAGTGTTCGTTCATATATAATTATAATTATAAAAAAACTTTAAACTATGTATTTAAATTATGATCAAAAAAACTGTCAATATTTATTTTCATATTATCGTTTCTATAATATTATTATATTTGTATTATTAATTACAAAAACATTACTAAAAAGTGTTCATTCATATATAATTATTATTATAAAAAACTTTAAAATATGTATTTATATTATGATAAAAAAAACCTGTGAATATTTATTTGCATATTATCCTTCCTATAATATTATTATATATGTATTATTAAAAACAAAAACATTATTAAAAAGTGTTCATTCATATATAATTATTATTATAAAAATATTATAAAATATGTTTTTATATTATGATCAAAAACATTTATATATATTTATTTGTATATTATCCTTCCTATAATTTCCTATGATATTATTATATATGTATTATTCATAACAAAAACATTATTAAAAAGTGTTCATTCATATATTATTATAATTATAAAAAACTTTAAAATATGTATTTATATTATGATAAAAAAAACCTGTGAATATTTATTTGCATATTATCCTTCCTATAATATTATTATATTTGTATTATTAATTACAAAAACATTACTAAAAAGTGTTCATTCATATATATTTATTATTATAAAAAAACTTTAAACTATGTATTTATATTATGATCATAAAAACCTGTCAATATTTATTTGCATATTATCGTTTCTATAATATTATTATATTTGTATTATTAATTACAAAAACATTACTAAAAAGTGTTCATTCATATATTATTATTATTATAAAAAACTTTAAAATATGTATTTATATTATGATAAAAAAACCTGTGAATATTTATTTGCATATTATCCTTCCTATAATATTATTATATATGTATTATTAATAACAAAAACATTATTAAAAAGTGTTCATTCATATATAATTATTATTATAAAAATATTATAAAATATGTATTTATATTATGATCAAAAACATTTATATATATTTATTTGTATATTATCCTTCCTATAATATTATTATATATGTATTATTAATAACAAAAACATTATTCAAAAGTGTTCATTCATATATAATTATTATTATAAAAATATTATAAAATATGTATTTATATTATGATCAAAAACATTTATATATATTTATTTGTATATTATCCTTCCTATAATATTATTATATATGTATTATTAATAACAAAAACATCATTAAAAAGTGTTCATTCATATATAATTATTTTTATATAAAGATTATAAAATATGTATTTATATTATAATAAAAAAAACCTGTCAATATTTAATTGCATATTATCCTTACTATAATATTAATATATATGTATTATTATTATTAAAAACATTATTAAAAAGTGTTCATTCATATATAATTATAATTATAAAAATATTATAAAATATGTATTTATATTATGATCAAAAACATTTTTATATATTTATTTGTATATTATCCTTCCTATAATATTATTATATATGTATTATTCATAACAAAAAAATTATTAAAAAGTGTTCATTCATATATAATTATAATTATAAAAAAACTTTAAACTATGTATTTATATTATGATCAAAAAAACTTGTCAATATTTATTTGCATATTATTGTTTCTATAATATTATTATATTTGTATTATTAATTACAAAAACATTACTAAAAAGTGTTCATTCATATATAATTATTATTATAAAAAACTTTAAAATATGTATTTATATTATGATAAAAAAACCTGTCAATATTTAATTGCATATTATCCTTCCTATAATAATAATATATATGTATTATTATTATTAAAAACATTATTAAAAAGTGTTCATTCATATATAATTATAATTATAAAAATATTATAAAATATGTATTTATATTATGATCAAAAACATTTATATATATTTATTTGTATATTATCCTTCCTATAATATTATTATATATGTATTATTAATAACAAAAACATTATTCAAAAGTGTTCATTCATATATAATTATTATTATAAAAATATTATAAAATATGTATTTATATTATGATCAAAAACATTTATATATATTTATTTGTATATTATCCTTCCTATAATATTATTATATATGTATTATTAATAACAAAAACATCATTAAAAAGTGTTCATTCATATATAATTATTTTTATATAAAAATTTTAAAATATGTATTTATATTATGATAAAAAAAACCTGTCAATATTTAATTGCATATTATCCTTACTATAATATTAATATATATGTATTATTATTATTAAAAACATTATTAAAAAGTGTTCATTCATGTATAATAATAATTATAAAAATATTATAAAATATGTATTTATATTATGATCAAAAACATTTATATATATTTATTTGTATATTATCCTTCCTATAATATTATTATATATGTATTATTAATAACAAAAACATTATTCAAAAGTGTTCATTCATATATAATTATTATTATAAAAATATTATAAAATATGTATTTATATTATGATCAAAAACATTTATATATATTTATTTGTATATTATCCTTCCTATAATATTATTATATATGTATTATTAATAACGAAAACATCATTAAAAGTGTTCATTCATATATAATTATTTTTATATAAAAATTTTAAAATATGTATTTATATTATAATAAAAAAAAAACCTTTCAATATTTAATTGCATATTATCCTTACTATAATATTAATATATATGTATTATTATTATTAAAAACATTATTAAAAAGTGTTCATTCATATATAATTATAATTATAAAAATATTATAAAATATGTATTTATATTATGATCAAAAACATTTTTATATATTTATTTGTATATTATCCTTCCTATAATATTATTATATATGTATTATTCATAACAAAAAAATTATTAAAAAGTGTTCATTCATATATAATTATAATTATAAAAAAACTTTAAACTATGTATTTATATTATGATCAAAAAAACTTGTCAATATTTATTTGCATATTATTGTTTCTATAATATTATTATATTTGTATTATTAATTACAAAAACATTACTAAAAAGTGTTCATTCATATATAATTATTATTATAAAAAACTTTAAAATATGTATTTATATTATGATAAAAAAAACCTGTCAATATTTAATTGCATATTATCCTTCCTATAATATTAATATATATGTATTATTATTATTAAAAACATTATTAAAAAGTGTTCATTCATATATAATTATAATTATAAAAATATTATAAAATATGTATTTATATTATGATCAAAAACATTTATATATATTTATTTGTATATTATCCTTCCTATAATATTATTATATATGTATTATTCATAACAAAAACATTATTAAAAAGTGTTCATTCATATATAATTATTATTATAAAAATATTATAAAATATGTATTTATATTATGATCAAAAACATTTATATATATATTTATTTGTATATTATCCTTCCTATAATATTATTATATATGTATTATTCATAACAAAAACATTATTAAAAAGTGTTCATTCATATATAATTATAATTATAAAAAAACTTTAAACTATGTATTTATATTATGATCAAAAAAACCTGTCAATATTTATTTGCATATTATCGTTTCTATAATATTATTATATTTGTATTATTAATTACAAAAACATTACTAAAAAGTGTTCATTCATATATTATTATTATTATAAAAAACTTTAAAATATGTATTTATATTATGATAAAAAAACCTGTGAATATTTATTTGCATATTATCCTTCCCATAATATTATTATATATGTATTATTAATAACAAAAACATTATTAAAAAGTGTTCGTTCATATATAATTATAATTATAAAAAAACTTTAAACTATGTATTTATATTATGATCAAAAAAACTGTCAATATTTATTTTCATATTATCGTTTCTATAATATTATTATATTTGTATTATTAATTACAAAAACATTACTAAAAAGTGTTCATTCATATATAATTATTATTATAAAAAACTTTAAAATATGTATTTATATTATGATAAAAAAAACCTGTGAATATTTATTTGCATATTATCCTTCCTATAATATTATTATATATGTATTATTAATAACAAAAACATTATTAAAAAGTGTTCATTCATATATAATTATTATTATAAAAATATTATAAAATATGTTTTTATATTATGATCAAAAACATTTATATATATTTATTTGTATATTATCCTTCCTATAATTTCCTATGATATTATTATATATGTATTATTCATAACAAAAACATTATTAAAAAGTGTTCATTCATATATTATTATAATTTTAAAAATATTATAAAATATGTATTTATATTATGATCAAAAACATTTATATATATTTATTTGTATATTATCCTTCCTATAATATTATTATATATGTATTATTCATAACAAAAACATTATTAAAAAGTGTTCATTCATATATAATTATAATTATAAAAAAACTTTAAACTATGTATTTATATTATGATCAAAAAAACCTGTCAATATTTATTTGCATATTATCGTTTCTATAATATTATTATATTTGTATTATTAATTACAAAAACATTACTAAAAAGTGTTCATTCATATATATTTATTATTATAAAAAAACTTTAAACTATGTATTTATATTATGATCATAAAAACCTGTCAATATTTATTTGCATATTATCGTTTCTATAATATTATTATATTTGTATTATTAATTACAAAAACATTACTAAAAAGTGTTCATTCATATATTATTATTATTATAAAAAACTTTAAAATATGTATTTATATTATGATAAAAAAACCTGTGAATATTTATTTGCATATTATCCTTCCTATAATATTATTATATATGTATTATTAATAACAAAAACATTATTAAAAAGTGTTCATTCATATATAATTATTATTATAAAAATATTATAAAATATGTATTTATATTATGATCAAAAACATTTATATATATTTATTTGTATATTATCCTTCCTATAATATTATTATATATGTATTATTAATAACAAAAACATTATTCAAAAGTGTTCATTCATATATAATTATTATTATAAAAATATTATAAAATATGTATTTATATTATGATCAAAAACATTTATATATATTTATTTGTATATTATCCTTCCTATAATATTATTATATATGTATTATTAATAACAAAAACATCATTAAAAAGTGTTCATTCATATATAATTATTTTTTTATAAAGATTATAAAATATGTATTTATATTATAATAAAAAAAACCTGTCAATATTTAATTGCATATTATCCTTACTATAATATTAATATATATGTATTATTATTATTAAAAACATTATTAAAAAGTGTTCATTCATATATAATTATAATTATAAAAATATTATAAAATATGTATTTATATTATGATCAAAAACATTTTTATATATTTATTTGTATATTATCCTTCCTATAATATTATTATATATGTATTATTCATAACAAAAAAATTATTAAAAAGTGTTCATTCATATATAATTATAATTATAAAAAAACTTTAAACTATGTATTTATATTATGATCAAAAAAACTTGTCAATATTTATTTGCATATTATTGTTTCTATAATATTATTATATTTGTATTATTAATTACAAAAACATTACTAAAAAGTGTTCATTCATATATAATTATTATTATAAAAAACTTTAAAATATGTATTTATATTATGATAAAAAAAACCTGTCAATATTTAATTGCATATTATCCTTCCTATAATATTAATATATATGTATTATTATTATTAAAAACATTATTAAAAAGTGTTCATTCATATATAATTATAATTATAAAAATATTATAAAATATGTATTTATATTATGATCAAAAACATTTATATATATTTATTTGTATATTATCCTTCCTATAATATTATTATATATGTATTATTAATAACAAAAACATTATTCAAAAGTGTTCATTCATATATAATTATTATTATAAAAATATTATAAAATATGTATTTATATTATGATCAAAAACATTTATATATATTTATTTGTATATTATCCTTCCTATAATATTATTATATATGTATTATTAATAACAAAAACATCATTAAAAAGTGTTCATTCATATATAATTATTTTTATATAAAAATTTTAAAATATGTATTTATATTATGATAAAAAAAACCTGTCAATATTTAATTGCATATTATCCTTACTATAATATTAATATATATGTATTATTATTATTAAAAACATTATTAAAAAGTGTTCATTCATGTATAATAATAATTATAAAAATATTATAAAATATGTATTTATATTATGATCAAAAACATTTATATATATTTATTTGTATATTATCCTTCCTATAATATTATTATATATGTATTATTAATAACAAAAACATTATTCAAAAGTGTTCATTCATATATAATTATTATTATAAAAATATTATAAAATATGTATTTATATTATGATCAAAAACATTTATATATATTTATTTGTATATTATCCTTCCTATAATATTATTATATATGTATTATTAATAACGAAAACATCATTAAAAGTGTTCATTCATATATAATTATTTTTATATAAAAATTTTAAAATATGTATTTATATTATAATAAAAAAAAAACCTTTCAATATTTAATTGCATATTATCCTTACTATAATATTAATATATATGTATTATTATTATTAAAAACATTATTAAAAAGTGTTCATTCATATATAATTATAATTATAAAAATATTATAAAATATGTATTTATATTATGATCAAAAACATTTTTATATATTTATTTGTATATTATTGTTTCTATAATATTATTATATTTGTATTATTAATTACAAAAACATTACTAAAAAGTGTTCATTCATATATAATTATTATTATAAAAAACTTTAAAATATGTATTTATATTATGATAAAAAAAACCTGTCAATATTTAATTGCATATTATCCTTCCTATAATATTAATATATATGTATTATTATTATTAAAAACATTATTAAAAAGTGTTCATTCATATATAATTATAATTATAAAAATATTATAAAATATGTATTTATATTATGATCAAAAACATTTATATATATTTATTTGTATATTATCCTTCCTATAATATTATTATATATGTATTATTAATAACAAAAACATTATTCAAAAGTGTTCATTCATATATAATTATTATTATAAAAATATTATAAAATATGTATTTATATTATGATCAAAAACATTTATATATATTTATTTGTATATTATCCTTCCTATAATATTATTATATATGTATTATTAATAACAAAAACATCATTAAAAAGTGTTCATTCATATATAATTATTTTTATATAAAAATTTTAAAATATGTATTTATATTATGATAAAAAAAACCTGTCAATATTTAATTGCATATTATCCTTACTATAATATTAATATATATGTATTATTATTATTAAAAACATTATTAAAAAGTGTACATTCATGTATAATAATAATTATAAAAATATTATAAAATATGTATTTATATTATGATCAAAAACATTTATATATATTTATTTGTATATTATCCTTCCTATAATATTATTATATATGTATTATTAATAACAAAAACATTATTCAAAAGTGTTCATTCATATATAATTATTATTATAAAAATATTATAAAATATGTATTTATATTATGATCAAAAACATTTATATATATTTATTTGTATATTATCCTTCCTATAATATTATTATATATGTATTATTAATAACGAAAACATCATTAAAAGTGTTCATTCATATATAATTATTTTTATATAAAAATTTTAAAATATGTATTTATATTATAATAAAAAAAAACCTTTCAATATTTAATTGCATATTATCCTTACTATAATATTAATATATATGTATTATTATTATTAAAAACATTATTAAAAAGTGTTCATTCATATATAATTATAATTATAAAAATATTATAAAATATGTATTTATATTATGATCAAAAACATTTATATATATTTATTTGTATATTATCCTTCCTATAATATTATTATACATGTATTATTCATAACAAAAACATTATTAAAAAGTGTTCATTCATATATAATTATAATTATAAAAAAACTTTAAACTATGTATTTATATTATGATCAAAAAAACCTGTCAATATTTATTTGCATATTATTGTTTCTTTAATATTATTATATTTGTATTATTAATTACAAAAACATTACTAAAAAGTGTTCATTCATATATAATTATTATTATAAAAAGATTTAAAATATGTATTTATTTTATGATAAAAAAAACCTGTCAATATTTAATTGCATATTATCCTTCCTATATTATTAATATATATGTATTATTATTATTAAAAACATTATTAAAAAGTGTTCATTCATATATAATTATAATTATAAAAAATATTATAAAATATGTATTTATATTATAATCAAAAACATTTATATATATTTATTTGTATATTATCCTTCCTATAATATTATTATATATGTATTATTAATAACAAAAACATTATTAAAAAGTGTTCATTCATATATAATTATAATTATAAAAATATTATAAAATATGTATTTATATTATGATCAAAAACATTTATATATATTTATTTGTATATTATCCTTCCTATAATATTATTATATATGTATTATTAATAACAAAAACATTATTAAAAAGTGTTCATTCATATATAATTATTTATTATAAAAATATTATAAAATATGTTTTTATATTATGATCAAAAACATTTATATATATTTATTTGTATATTATCCTTCCTATAATATTATTATATATGTATTATTAATAACAAAAACATTATTAAAAAGTGTTCATTCATATATTATTATTATTATAAAAATATTATAAAATATGTATTTATATTATGATCAAAAACATTTATATATATTTATTTGTATATTATCCTTTCTATAATATTATTATATATGTATTATTCATAACAAAAACATTATTAAAAAGTGTTCATTCATATATAATTATAATTATAAAAAAACTTTAAACTATGTATTTATATTATGATCAAAAAACCTGTCAATATTTATTTGCATATTATCGTTTCTATAATATTATTATATTTGTATTATTAATTACAAAAACATTACTAAAAAGTGTTCATTCATATATAATTATTATTATAAAAAAACTTTAAACTATGTATTTATATTATGTTCAAAAAAACCTGTCAATATCTATTTGCATATTATCGTTTCTATAATATTATTATATTTGTATTATTAAATACAAAAACATTACTAAAAAGTGTTCATTCATATATAATCATTATTATAAAAATATTATAAAATATGTATTTATATTATGATCAAAAACATTTATATATATTTATTTGTATATTATCCTTCCTATAATATTATTATATATGTATTATTAATAACAAAAACATTATTCAAAAGTGTTCATTCATACAAAATTATTATTATAAAAATATTATAAAATATGTATTTATATTATGATCAAAAACATTTATATATATTTATTTGTATATTATCATTCCTATAATATTATTATATATGTATTATTAATAACAAAAACATCATTAAAAAGTGTTCATTCATATATAATTATTTTTATATAAAAATTTTAAAATATGTATTTATATTATGATAAAAAAAACCTGTCAATATTTAATTGCATATTATCCTTACTATAATATTAATATATATGTATTATTATTATTAAAAACATTATTAAAAAGTGTTCATTCATATATAATTATAATTATAAAAATATTATAAAATATGTATTTATATTATGATCAAAAACATTTATATATATTTATTTGTATATTATCCTTCCTATAATATCATTATATATGTATTATTAATAACAAAAACATTATTAAAAAGTGTTCATTCATATATAATTATAATTATAAAAAAACTTTAAACTATGTATTTATATTATGATCAAAAAAACCTGTCAATATTTATTTGCATATTATCGTTTCTATAATATTATTATATTTTTATTATTAATTACAAAAACATTACTAAAAAGTGTTCATTCATATATAATTATTATTATAAAAAAACTTTAAACTATGTATTTATATTATGATCAAAAAAACCTGTCAATATTTATTTCCATATTATCGTTTCTATAATATTATTATATTTGGATTATTAATTACAAAAACATTACTAAAAAGTGTTCATTCATATATTATTATTATTATAAAAAACTTTAAAATATGTATTTATATTATGATAAAAAAACCTGTGAATATTTATTTGCATATTATTCTTCCTATAATATTATTATATATGTATTATTAATAACAAAAACATTATTCAAAAGTGTTTATTCATATATAATTATTATTATAAAAATATTATAAAATATGTATTTATATTATGATCAAAAACATTTATATATATTTATTTGTATATTATCCTTCCTATAATATTATTATATATGTATTATTAATAACAAAAACATCATTAAAAAGTGTTCATTCATATATAATTATTTTTATATAAAAATTATAAAATATGTATTTATATTATGATAAAAAAAACCTTTCAATATTTAATTGCATATTATCCTTACTATAATATTAATATATATGTATTATTATTATTAAAAACATTATTAAAAAGTGTTCATTCATATATAATTATAATTATAAAAATATTATAAAATATGTATTTATATTATGATCAAAAACATTTTTATATATTTATTTGTATATTATCCTTCCTATAATATCATTATATATGTATTATTAATAACAAAAACATTATTAAAAAGTGTTCATTCATATATAATTATAATTATAAAAAAACTTTAAACTATGTATTTATATTATGATCAAAAAAACCTGTCAATATTTATTTGCATATTATCGTTTCTATAATATTATTATATTTTTATTATTAATTACAAAAACATTACTAAAAAGTGTTCATTCATATATAATTATTATTATAAAAAAACTTTAAACTATGTATTTATATTATGATCAAAAAAACCTGTCAATATTTATTTCCATATTATCGTTTCTATAATATTATTATATTTGGATTATTAATTACAAAAACATTACTAAAAAGTGTTCATTCATATATTATTATTATTATAAAAAACTTTAAAATATGTATTTATATTATGATAAAAAAACCTGTGAATATTTATTTGCATATTATTCTTCCTATAATATTATTATATATGTATTATTAATAACAAAAACATTATTCAAAAGTGTTTATTCATATATAATTATTATTATAAAAATATTATAAAATATGTATTTATATTATGATCAAAAACATTTATATATATTTATTTGTATATTATCCTTCCTATAATATTATTATATATGTATTATTAATAACAAAAACATCATTAAAAAGTGTTCATTCATATATAATTATTTTTATATAAAAATTATAAAATATGTATTTATATTATGATAAAAAAAACCTTTCAATATTTAATTGCATATTATCCTTACTATAATATTAATATATATGTATTATTATTATTAAAAACATTATTAAAAAGTGTTCATTCATATATAATTATAATTATAAAAATATTATAAAATATGTATTTATATTATGATCAAAAACATTTTTATATATTTATTTGTATATTATCTTTCCTATAATATTATTATATATGTATTATTCATAACAAAAACATTATTAAAAAGTGTTCATTCATATATAATTATAATTATAAAAAAACTTTAAACTATGTATTTATATTATGATCAAAAAAACCTGTCAATATTTATTTTCATATTATCGTTTCTATAATATTATTATATTTGTATTATTAATTACAAAAACATTACTAAAAAGTGTTCATTCATATATAATTATTATTATAAAAAACTTTAAAATATGTATTTATATTATGATAAAAAAACCTGTGAATATTTATTTGCATATTATCCTTCCTATAATATTATTATATATGTATTATTAATTACAAAAACATCATTAAAAATTGTTCATTCATATATAATTATTTTTATATAAAAATTTTAAAATATGTATTTATAATATGATAAAAAAAAACCTGTCAATATTTAATTGCATATTATCCTTACTATAATATTAATATATATGTATTATTATTATTAAAATCATTATTAAAAAGTGTTCATCATATATAATTATAATTATAAAATATGTATTTATATTATGATCAAAAACATTTATATATATTTATTTGTATATTATCCTTCCTATAATATTATTATATATGTATTATTAATAACAAAAACATTATTAAAAAGTGTTCATTCATATATAATTATTATTATAAAAATATTATAAAATATGTATTTATATTATGATCAAAAACATTTATATATATTTATTTGTATATTATCCTTCCTATAATATTATTATATATGTATTATTCATAACAAAAACATTATTAAAAAGTGTTCATTCATATTTAATTATAATTATAAAAAAACTTTAAACTATGTATTTGTATTATGATAAAAAAAACCTGTCAATATTTATTTGCATATTATCGTTTCTATAATATTATTTTTATTTGTATTATTAATTACAAAAACATTACTAAAAAGTGTTCATTCATATATAATTATTATTATAAAAAAACTTTAAACTATGTATTTATATTATGATCAAAAAAACCTGTCAATATTTATTTGCATATTATCGTTTCTATAATATTATTATATTTGTATTATTAATTACAAAAACATTACTAAAAAGTGTTCATTCATACATTATTATTATTATAAAAAACTTTAAAATATGTATTTATATTATGATAAAAAAACCTGTGAATATTTATTTGCATATTATCCTTCCTATAATATTATTATATATGTATTATTAATAACAAAAACATTATTAAAAAGTGTTCATTCATATATAATTATTATTATAAAAATATTATAAAATATGTATTTATATTATGATCAAAAACATTTTTATATATTTATTTGTATATTATCCTTCCTATAATATTATTATATATGTATTATTAATAACAAAAACATTATTAAAAAGTGTTCATTCATATATTATTATTATTATAAAATTATTATAAAATATGTATTTATATTATGATCAAAAACATTTATATATATTTATTTGTATATTATCCTTCCTATAATATTATTATATATGTATTATTCATAACAAAAACATTATTAAAAAGTGTTCATTCATATAAAATTATAATTATAAAAAAACTTTAAACTATGTATTTATATTATGATCAAAAAAACCTGTCAATATTTATTTGCATATTATCGTTTCTATAATATTATTATATTTGTATTATTAATTACAAAAACATTACTAAAAAGTGTTCAATCATATATAATTATTATTATAAAAAAACTTTAAACTATGTATTTATATTACGATCAAAAAAACCTGTCAATATTTATTTGCATATTATCGTTTCTATAATATTATTATATTTGTATTATTAATTACAAAAACATTACTAAAAAGTGTTCATTCATATATTATTATTATTATAAAAAACTTTAAAATATGTATTTATATTATGATAAAAAAACCTGTGAATATTTATTTGCATATTATCCTTCCTATAATATTATTATATATGTATTATTAATAACAAAAACATTATTAAAAAGTGTTCATTCATATATAATTATTATTATAAAAATATTATAAAATATGTATTTATATTATGATCAAAAACATTTATATATATTTATTTGTATATTATCCTTCCTATAATATTATTATATATGTATTATTAATAACAAAAACATTATTCAAAACTGTTCATTCATATATAATTATTATTATAAAAATATTATAAAATATGTATTTATATTATGATCAAAAACATTTATATATATTTATTTGTATATTATCCTTCCTATAATATTATTATATATGTATTATTAATAACAAAAACATCATTAAAAAGTGTTCATTCATATATAATTATTTTTATATAAAGATTATAAAATATGTATTTATATTATGATAAAAAAAACCTGTCAATATTTAATTGCATATTATCCTTACTATAATATTAATATATATGTATTATTATTATTAAAAACATTATTAAAAAGTGTTCATTCATATATAATTATAATTATAAAAATATTATAAAATATGTATTTATATTATGATCAAAAACATTTTTATATATTTATTTGTATATTATCCTTCCTATAATATTATTATATATGTATTATTCATAACAAAAAAATTATTAAAAAGTGTTCATTCATATATAATTATAATTATAAAAAAACTTTAAACTATGTATTTATATTATGATCAAAAAAACTTGTCAATATTTATTTGCATATTATTGTTTCTATAATATTATTATATTTGTATTATTAATTACAAAAACATTACTAAAAAGTGTTCATTCATATATAATTATTATTATAAAAAACTTTAAAATATGTATTTATATTATGATAAAAAAAACCTGTCAATATTTAATTGCATATTATCCTTCCTATAATATTAATATATATGTATTATTATTATTAAAAACATTATTAAAAAGTGTTCATTCATATATAATTATAATTATAAAAATATTATAAAATATGTATTTATATTATGATCAAAAACATTTATATATATTTATTTGTATATTATCCTTCCTATAATATTATTATATATGTATTATTAATAACAAAAACATTATTCAAAAGTGTTCATTCATATATAATTATTATTATAAAAATATTATAAAATATGTATTTATATTATGATCAAAAACATTTATATATATTTATTTGTATATTATCCTTCCTATAATATTATTATATATGTATTATTAATAACAAAAACATCATTAAAAAGTGTTCATTCATATATAATTATTTTTATATAAAAATTTTAAAATATGTATTTATATTATGATAAAAAAAACCTGTCAATATTTAATTGCATATTATCCTTACTATAATATTAATATATATGTATTATTATTATTAAAAACATTATTAAAAAGTGTTCATTCGTGTATAATAATAATTATAAAAATATTATAAAATATGTATTTATATTATGATCAAAAACATTTATATATATTTATTTGTATATTATCCTTCCTATAATATTATTATATATGTATTATTAATAACAAAAACATTATTCAAAAGTGTTCATTCATATATAATTATTATTATAAAAATATTATAAAATATGTATTTATATTATGATCAAAAACATTTATATATATTTATTTGTATATTATCCTTCCTATAATATTATTATATATGTATTATTAATAACAAAAACATCATTAAAAAGTGTTCATTCATATATAATTATTTTTATATAAAAATTTTAAAATATGTATTTATATTATGATAAAAAAAACCTTTCAATATTTAATTGCATATTATCCTTACTATAATATTAATATATATGTATTATTATTATTAAAAACATTATTAAAAAGTGTTCATTCATATATAATTATAATTATAAAAATATTATAAAATATGTATTTATATTATGATCAAAAACATTTATATATATTTATTTGTATATTATCCTTCCTATAATATTATTATACATGTATTATTCATAACAAAAACATTATTAAAAAGTGTTCATTCATATATAATTATAATTATAAAAAAACTTTAAACTATGTATTTATATTATGATCAAAAAAACCTGTCAATATTTATTTGCATATTATTGTTTCTTTAATATTATTATATTTGTATTATTAATTACAAAAACATTACTAAAAAGTGTTCATTCATATATAATTATTATTATAAAAAGATTTAAAATATGTATTTATATTATGATAAAAAAAACCTGTCAATATTTAATTGCATATTATCCTTCCTATATTATTAATATATATGTATTATTATTATTAAAAACATTATTTAAAAAGTGTTCATTCATATATAATTATAATTATAAAAAATATTATAAAATATGTATTTATATTATAATCAAAAACATTTATATATATTTATTTGTATATTATCCTTCCTATAATATTATTATATATGTATTATTAATAACAAAAACATTATTAAAAAGTGTTCATTCATATATAATTATAATTATAAAAATATTATAAAATATGTATTTATATTATGATCAAAAACATTTATATATATTTATTTGTATATTATCCTTCCTATAATATTATTATATATGTATTATTAATAACAAAAACATTATTAAAAAGTGTTCATTCATATATAATTATTTATTATAAAAATATTATAAAATATGTTTTTATATTATGATCAAAAACATTTATATATATTTATTTGTATATTATCCTTCCTATAATATTATTATATATGTATTATTAATAACAAAAACATTATTAAAAAGTGTTCATTCATATATTATTATTATTATAAAAATATTATAAAATATGTATTTATATTATGATCAAAAACATTTATATATATTTATTTGTATATTATCCTTTCTATAATATTATTATATATGTATTATTCATAACAAAAACATTATTAAAAAGTGTTCATTCATATATAATTATAATTATAAAAAAACTTTAAACTATGTATTTATATTATGATCAAAAAACCTGTCAATATTTATTTGCATATTATCGTTTCTATAATATTATTATATTTGTATTATTAATTACAAAAACATTACTAAAAAGTGTTCATTCATATATAATTATTATTATAAAAAAACTTTAAACTATGTATTTATATTATGTTCAAAAAAACCTGTCAATATCTATTTGCATATTATCGTTTCTATAATATTATTATATTTGTATTATTAAATACAAAAACATTACTAAAAAGTGTTCATTCATATATAATCATTATTATAAAAATATTATAAAATATGTATTTATATTATGATCAAAAACATTTATATATATTTATTTGTATATTATCCTTCCTATAATATTATTATATATGTATTATTAATAACAAAAACATTATTCAAAAGTGTTCATTCATATAAAATTATTATTATAAAAATATTATAAAATATGTATTTATATTATGATCAAAAACATTTATATATATTTATTTGTATATTATCATTCCTATAATATTATTATATATGTATTATTAATAACAAAAACATCATTAAAAAGTGTTCATTCATATATAATTATTTTTATATAAAAATTTTAAAATATGTATTTATATTATGATAAAAAAAAACCTGTCAATATTTAATTGCATATTATCCTTACTATAATATTAATATATATGTATTATTATTATTAAAAACATTATTAAAAAGTGTTCATTCATATATAATTATAATTATAAAAATATTATAAAATATGTATTTATATTATGATCAAAAACATTTATATATATTTATTTGTATATTATCCTTCCTATAATATCATTATATATGTATTATTAATAACAAAAACATTATTAAAAAGTGTTCATTCATATATAATTATAATTATAAAAAAACTTTAAACTATGTATTTATATTATGATCAAAAAAACCTGTCAATATTTATTTGCATATTATCGTTTCTATAATATTATTATATTTTTATTATTAATTACAAAAACATTACTAAAAAGTGTTCATTCATATATAATTATTATTATAAAAAAACTTTAAACTATGTATTTATATTATGATAAAAAAAACCTGTCAATATTTATTTCCATATTATCGTTTCTATAATATTATTATATTTGGATTATTAATTACAAAAACATTACTAAAAAGTGTTCATTCATATATTATTATTATTATAAAAAACTTTAAAATATGTATTTATATTATGATAAAAAAACCTGTGAATATTTATTTGCATATTATTCTTCCTATAATATTATTATATATGTATTATTAATAACAAAAACATTATTCAAAAATATTATAAAATATGTATTTATATTATGATCAAAAACATTTATATATATTTATTTGTATATTATCCTTCCTATAATATTATTATATATGTATTATTAATAACAAAAACATCATTAAAAAGTGTTCATTCATATATAATTATTTTTATATAAAAATTTTAAAATATGTATTTATATTATGATAAAAAAAACCTTTCAATATTTAATTGCATATTATCCTTACTATAATATTAATATATATGTATTATTATTATTAAAAACATTATTAAAAAGTGTTCATTCATATATAATTATAATTATAAAAATATTATAAAATATGTATATTTATATTATGATCAAAAACATTTATATATATTTATTTGTATATTATCCTTCCTATAATATTATTATACATGTATTATTCATAACAAAAACATTATTAAAAAGTGTTCATTCATATATAATTATAATTATAAAAAAACTTTAAACTATGTATTTATATTATGATCAAAAAAACCTGTCAATATTTATTTGCATATTATTGTTTCTTTAATATTATTATATTTGTATTATTAATTACAAAAACATTACTAAAAAGTGTTCATTCATATATAATTATTATTATAAAAAGATTTAAAATATGTATTTATATTATGATAAAAAAAACCTGTCAATATTTAATTGCATATTATCCTTCCTATATTATTAATATATATGTATTATTATTATTAAAAACATTATTAAAAAGTGTTCATTCATATATAATTATAATTATAAAATATATTATAAAATATGTATTTATATTATAATCAAAAACATTTATATATATTTATTTGTATATTATCCTTCCTATAATATTATTATATATGTATTATTAATAACAAAAACATTATTAAAAAGTGTTCATTCATATATAATTATAATTATAAAAATATTATAAAATATGTATTTATATTATGATCAAAAACATTTATATATATTTATTTGTATATTATCCTTCCTATAATATTATTATATATGTATTATTAATAACAAAAACATTATTAAAAAGTGTTCATTCATATATAATTATTTATTATAAAAATATTATAAAATATGTTTTTATATTATGATCAAAAACATTTATATATATTTATTTGTATATTATCCTTCCTATAATATTATTATATATGTATTATTAATAACAAAAACATTATTAAAAAGTGTTCATTCATATATTATTATTATTATAAAAATATTATAAAATATGTATTTATATTATGATCAAAAACATTTATATATATTTATTTGTATATTATCCTTTCTATAATATTATTATATATGTATTATTCATAACAAAAACATTATTAAAAAGTGTTCATTCATATATAATTATAATTATAAAAAAACTTTAAACTATGTATTTATATTATGATCAAAAAACCTGTCAATATTTATTTGCATATTATCGTTTCTATAATATTATTATATTTGTATTATTAATTACAAAAACATTACTAAAAAGTGTTCATTCATATATAATTATTATTATAAAAAAACCTTAAACTATGTATTTATATTATGTTCAAAAAAACCTGTCAATATCTATTTGCATATTATCGTTTCTATAATATTATTATATTTGTATTATTAAATACAAAAACATTACTAAAAAGTGTTCATTCATATATAATCATTATTATAAAATATGTATTTATATTATGATCAAAAACATTTATATATATTTATTTGTATATTATCCTTCCTATAATATTATTATATATGTATTATTAATAACAAAAACATTATTCAAAAGTGTTCATTCATATAAAATTATTATTATAAAAATATTATAAAATATGTATTTATATTATGATCAAAAACATTTATATATATTTATTTGTATATTATCATTCCTATAATATTATTATATATGTATTATTAATAACAAAAACATCATTAAAAAGTGTTCATTCATATATAATTATTTTTATATAAAAATTTTAAAATATGTATTTATATTATGATAAAAAAAAACCTGTCAATATTTAATTGCATATTATCCTTACTATAATATTAATATATATGTATTATTATTATTAAAAACATTATTAAAAATTGTTCATTCATATATAATTATAATTATAAAAATATTATAAAATATGTATTTATATTATGATCAAAAACATTTATATATATTTATTTGTATATTATCCTTCCTATAATATCATTATATATGTATTATTAATAACAAAAACATTATTAAAAAGTGTTCATTCATATATAATTATAATTATAAAAAAACTTTAAACTATGTATTTATATTATGATCAAAAAAACCTGTCAATATTTATTTGCATATTATCGTTTCTATAATATTATTATATTTTTATTATTAATTACAAAAACATTACTAAAAAGTGTTCATTCATATATAATTATTATTATAAAAAAACTTTAAACTATGTATTTATATTATGATCAAAAAAACCTGTCAATATTTATTTCCATATTATCGTTTCTATAATATTATTATATTTGGATTATTAATTACAAAAACATTACTAAAAAGTGTTCATTCATATATTATTATTATTATAAAAAACTTTAAAATATGTATTTATATTATGATAAAAAAACCTGTGAATATTTATTTGCATATTATTCTTCCTATAATATTATTATATATGTATTATTAATAACAAAAACATCATTAAAAAGTGTTCATTCATATATAATTATTTTTATATAAAAATTATAAAATATGTATTTATATTATGATAAAAAAAAACCTTTCAATATTTAATTGCATATTATCCTTACTATAATATTAATATATATGTATTATTATTATTAAAAACATTATTAAAAAGTGTTCATTCATATATAATTATAATTATAAAAATATTATAAAATATGTATTTATATTATGATCAAAAACATTTTTATATATTTATTTGTATATTATCTTTCCTATAATATTATTATATATGTATTATTCATAACAAAAACATTATTAAAAAGTGTTCATTCATATATAATTATAATTATAAAAAAACTTTAAACTATGTATTTATATTATGATCAAAAAAACCTGTCAATATTTATTTTCATATTATCGTTTCTATAATATTATTATATTTGTATTATTAATTACAAAAACATTACTAAAAAGTGTTCATTCATATATAATTATTATTATAAAAAACTTTAAAATATGTATTTATATTATGATAAAAAAACCTGTGAATATTTATTTGCATATTATCCTTCCTATAATATTATTATATATGTATTATTAATTACAAAAACATCATTAAAAATTGTTCATTCATATATAATTATTTTTATATAAAAATTTTAAAATATGTATTTATAATATGATAAAAAAAAACCTGTCAATATTTAATTGCATATTATCCTTACTATAATATTAATATATATGTATTATTATTATTAAAATCATTATTAAAAAGTGTTCATCATATATAATTATAATTATAAAATATGTATTTATATTATGATCAAAAACATTTATATATATTTATTTGTATATTATCCTTCCTATAATATTATTATATATGTATTATTAATAACAAAAACATTATTAAAAAGTGTTTATTCATATATAATTATTATTATAAAAATATTATAAAATATGTATTTATATTATGATCAAAAACATTTATATATATTTATTTGTATATTATCCTTCCTATAATATTATTATATATGTATTATTAATAACAAAAACATCATTAAAAAGTGTTCATTCATATATAATTATTTTTATATAAAAATTATAAAATATGTATTTATATTATGATAAAAAAAAACCTTTCAATATTTAATTGCATATTATCCTTACTATAATATTAATATATATGTATTATTATTATTAAAAACATTATTAAAAAGTGTTCATTCATATATAATTATAATTATAAAAATATTATAAAATATGTATTTATATTATGATCAAAAACATTTTTATATATTTATTTGTATATTATCTTTCCTATAATATTATTATATATGTATTATTCATAACAAAAACATTATTAAAAAGTGTTCATTCATATATAATTATAATTATAAAAAAACTTTAAACTATGTATTTATATTATGATCAAAAAAACCTGTCAATATTTATTTTCATATTATCGTTTCTATAATATTATTATATTTGTATTATTAATTACAAAAACATTACTAAAAAGTGTTCATTCATATATAATTATTATTATAAAAAACTTTAAAATATGTATTTATATTATGATAAAAAAACCTGTGAATATTTATTTGCATATTATCCTTCCTATAATATTATTATATATGTATTATTAATTACAAAAACATCATTAAAAATTGTTCATTCATATATAATTATTTTTATATAAAAATTTTAAAATATGTATTTATAATATGATAAAAAAAAACCTGTCAATATTTAATTGCATATTATCCTTACTATAATATTAATATATATGTATTATTATTATTAAAATCATTATTAAAAAGTGTTCATCATATATAATTATAATTATAAAATATGTATTTATATTATGATCAAAAACATTTATATATATTTATTTGTATATTATCCTTCCTATAATATTATTATATATGTATTATTAATAACAAAAACATTATTAAAAAGTGTTCATTCATATATAATTATTATTATAAAAATATTATAAAATATGTATTTATATTATGATCAAAAACATTTATATATATTTATTTGTATATTATCCTTCCTATAATATTATTATATATGTACTATTCATAACAAAAACATTATTAAAAAGTGTTCATTCATATTTAATTATAATTATAAAAAAACTTTAAACTATGTATTTATATTATGATCAAAAAAACCTGTCAATATTTATTTGCATATTATCGTTTCTATAATATTATTTTTATTTGTATTATTAATTACAAAAACATTACTAAAAAGTGTTCATTCATATATAATTATTATTATAAAAAAACTTTAAACTATGTATTTATATTATGATCAAAAAAACCTGTCAATATTTATTTGCATATTATCGTTTCTATAATATTATTATATTTGTATTATTAATTACAAAAACATTACTAAAAAGTGTTCATTCATACATTATTATTATTATAAAAAACTTTAAAATATGTATTTATATTATGATAAAAAAACCTGTGAATATTTATTTGCATATTATCCTTCCTATAATATTGTTATATATGTATTATTAATAACAAAAACATTATTAAAAAGTGTTCATTCATATATAATTATTATTATAAAAATATTATAAAATATGTATTTATATTATGATCAAAAACATTTTTATATATTTATTTGTATATTATCCTTCCTATAATATTATTATATATGTATTATTAATAACAAAAACATTATTAAAAAGTGTTCATTCATATATTATTATTATTATAAAATTATTATAAAATATGTATTTATATTATGATCAAAAACATTTATATATATTTATTTGTATATTATCCTTCCTATAATATTATTATATATGTATTATTCATAACAAAAACATTATTAAAAAGTGTTCATTCATATAAAATTATAATTATAAAAAAACTTTAAACTATGTATTTATATTATGATCAAAAAAACCTGTCAATATTTATTTGCATATTATCGTTTCTATAATATTATTATATTTGTATTATTAATTACAAAAACATTACTAAAAAGTGTTCAATCATATATAATTATTATTATAAAAAAACTTTAAACTATGTATTTATATTACGATCAAAAAAACCTGTCAATATTTATTTGCATATTATTGTTTCTATAATATTATTATATTTGTATTATTGATTACAAAAACATTACTAAAAAGTGTTCATTCATATATAATTATTATTATAAAAAAACTTTAAACTATGTATTTATATTATGATCAAAAAAACCTGTCAATATTTATTTGCAAATTATCGTTTCTATAATATTATTATATTTGGATTATTAATTACAAAAACATAACTAAAAAGTGTTCATATATTATTATTATTATTATAAAAAACTTTAAAATATGTATTTATATTATGATAAAAAAACCTGTGAATATTTATTTGCATATTATCCTTCCTATAATATTATTATATATGTATTATTAATAACAAAAACATTATTAAAAAGTGTTCATTCATATATAATTATTATTATAAAAATATTATAAAATATGTATTTATATTATGATCAAAAACATTTATATATATTTATTTGTATATTATCCTTCCTATAATATTATTATATATGTATTATTAATAACAAAAATATTATTCAAAAGTGTTCATTCATATATAATTATTATTATAAAAATATTATAAAATATGTATTTATATTATGATCAAAAACATTTATATATATTTATTTGTATATTATCCTTCCTATAATATTATTATATATGTATTATTAATAACAAAAACTTCATTAAAAAGTGTTCATTCATATATAATTATTGTTATATAAAAATTATAAAATATGTATTTATATTATGATAAAAAAAACCTGTCAATATTTAATTGCATATTATCCTTACTATAATATTAATATATATGTATTATTATTATTAAAAACATTATTAAAAAGTGTTCATTCATATATAATTATAATTAAAAAAATATTATAAAATATGTATTTATATTATGATCAAAAACATTTTTATATATTTATTTGTATATTATCCTTCCTATAATATTATTATATATGTATTATTCATAACAAAAACATTATTAAAAAGTGTTCATTCATATATAATTATAATTATAAAAAAACTTTAAACTATGTATTTATATTATGATCAAAAAACCTGTCAATATTTATTTTCATATTATCGTTTCTATAATATTATTATATTTGTATTATTAATTACAAAAACATTACTAAAAAGTGTTCATTCATATATAATTATTATTATAAAAAACTTTTAAATATGTATTTATATTATGATAAAAAAAACTGTGAATATTTATTTGCATATTATCCTTCCTATAATATTATTATATATGTATTATTAATTACAAAAACATCAATAAAAAGTGTTCATTCATATATAATTATTATTATAAAAATATTATAAAATATGTATTTATATTATGATCAAAAACATTTATATATATTTATTTGTATATTATCCTTCCTATAATATTATTATATATGTATTATTAATAACAAAAACATCATTAAAAAGTGTTCATTCATATATAATTATTATTATATAAAAATTATAAAATATGTATTTATATTATGATAAAAAAAACCTGTCAATATTTAATTGCATATTATCCTTACTATAATATTAATATATATGTATTATTATTATTAAAAACATTATTAAAAAGTGTTCATTCATATATAATTATAATTATAAAAATATTATAAAATATGTATTTATATTATGATCAAAAACATTTTTATATATTTATTTGTATATTATCCTTCCTATAATATTACTATATATGTATTATTCATAACAAAAACATTATTAAAAAGTTCTCATTTATATATAATTATAATTATAAAAAAACTTTAAACTATGTATTTATATTATGATCAAAAAAACCTGTCAATATTTATTTTCATATTATCGTTTCTATAATATTATTATATTTGTATTATTAATTACAAAAACATTACTAAAAAGTGTTCATTCATATATAATTATTAATATAAAAAACTTTTAAATATGTATTTATATTATGATAAAAAAAACTGTGAATATTTATTTGCATATTATCCTTCCTATAATATTATTATATATGTATTATTTATTACAAAAACATCATTAAAAAGTGTTCATTCATATATAATTATTATTATAAAAATATTATAAAATATGTATTTATATTATGATCAAAAACATTTATATATATTTATTTGTATATTATCCTTCCTATAATATTATTATATATGTATTATTAATAACAAAAACATTATTAAAAAGTGTTCATTCATATATAATTATTATTATAAAAATATTATAAAATATGTATTTATATTATGATCAAAAACATTTATATATATTTATTTGTATATTATCCTTCCTATAATATTATTATATATGTATTATTCATAACAAAAACATTATTAAAAAGTGTTCATTCATATATAATTATAATTATAAAAAAACTTTAAACTATGTATTTATATTATGATCAAAAAAACTGTCAATATTTATTTGCATATTATCGTTTCTATAATATTATTATATTTGTATTATTAATTACAAAAACATTACTAAAAAGTGTTCATTCATATATAATTATTATTATAAAAAAACTTTTAACTATGTATTTATATTATGATCAAAAAAACCTGTCAATATTTTTTTGCATATTATCGTTTCTATAATATTATTATATTTGTATTACTAATTACAAAAACATTACTAAAAAGTGTTCATTCATATATTATTATTATTATAAAAAACTTTAAAATATGTATTTATATTATGATAAAAAAACCTGTGAATATTTATTTGCATATTATCCTTCCTATAATATTATTATATATGTATTATTAATAACAAAAACATTATTAAAAAGTGTTCATTCATATATAATTATTATTATAAAAATATTATAAAATATGTATTTATATTATGATCAAAAACATTTATATATATTTATTTGTATATTATCCTTCCTATAATATTATTATATATGTATTATTAATAACAAAAACATTATTCAAAAGTGTTCATTCATATATAATTATTATTATAAAAATATTATAAAATATGTATTTATATTATGATCAAAAACATTTATATATATTTATTTGTATATTATCCTTCCTATAATATTATTATATATGTATTATTAATAACAAAAACATTATTAAAAAGTGTTCATTCATATATAATTATAATTATAAAAAAACTTTAAACTATGTATTTATATTATGATCAAAAAAACCTGTCAATATTTATTTGCATATTATCGTTTCTATAATATTATTATATTTGTATTATTAATTACAAAAACATTACTAAAAAGTGTTCATTCATATATAATTATTATTATAAAAAAACTTTAAACTATGTATTTATATTATGATAAAAAAAACCTGTGAATATTTATTTGCATATTATCCTTTCTATAATATTATTATATATGTATTATTAATAACAAAAACATTATTAAAAAGTGTTCATTCATATATAATTATTATTATAAAAATATTATAAAATATGTATTTATATTATGATCAAAAACATTTATATATATTTATTTGTATATTATCCTTCCTATAATATTATTATATATGTATTATTAATAACAAAAACATTATTCAAAAGTGTTCATTCATATATAATTATTATTATAAAAATATTATAAAATATGTATTTATATTATGATCAAAAACATTTATATATATTTATTTGTATATTATCCTTCCTATAATATTATTATATATGTATTATTAATAACAAAAACATCATTAAAAAGTGTTCATTCATATATAATTATTTTTATATAAAAATTATAAAATATGTATTTATATTATGATAAAAAAAAAACTTGTCAATATTTAATTGCATATTATCCTTACTATAATATTAATATATATGTATTATTATTATTAAAAACATTATTAAAAAGTGTTCATTCATATATAATTATAATTATAAAAATATTATAAAATATGTATTTATATTATGATCAAAAACATTTTTATATATTTATTTGTATATTATCCTTCCTATAATATTATTATATATGTATTATTCATAACAAAAACATTATTAAAAAGTGTTCATTCATATATAATTATAATTATAAAAAAACTTTAAACTTTGTATTTATATTATGATCAAAAAAACCTGTCAATATTTATTTTCATATTATCGTTTCTATAATATTATTATATTTGTATTATTAATTACAAAAACATTACTAAAGAGTGTTCATTCATATATAATTATTATTATAAAAAACTTTAAAATATGTATTTATATTATGATAAAAAAAACCTGTGAATATTTATTTGCATATTATCCTTCCTATAATATTATTATATATGTATTATTAATTACAAAAACATCATTAAAAATTGTTCATTCATATATAATTATTTTTATATAAAAATTTTAAAATATGTATTTATAATATGATAAAAAAAACCTGTCAAAATTTAATTGCATATTATCCTTACTATAATATTAATATATATGTATTATTATTATTAAAATCATTATTAAAAAGTGTTCATCATATATAATTATAATTATAAAAATATTATAAAATATGTATTTATATTATGATCAAAAACATTTATATATATTTGTTTGTATATTATCCTTCCTATAATATTATTATATATGTATTATTAATAACAAAAACATTATTAAAAAGTGTTCATTCATATATAATTATTATTATAAAAATATTATAAAATATGTATTTATATTATAATCAAAAACATTTATATATATTTATTTGTATATTATCCTTCCTATAATATTATTATATATGTATTATTCATAACAAAACATTATTAAAAAGTGTTCATTCATATATAATTATAATTATAAAAAAACTTTAAACTATGTATTTATATTATGATCAAAAAAACCTGTCAATATTTATTTGCATATTATCGTTTCTATAATATTATTATATTTGTATTATTAGTTACAAAAACATTACTAAAAAGTGTTCATTCATATATAATTATTATTTTAAAAAAACTTTAAACTATGTATTTATATTATGATCAAAAAAACCTGTCAATATTTATTTGCATATTATCGTTTCTATAATATTATTATATTTGTATTATTAATTACAAAAACATTACTAAAAAGTGTTCATTCATATATTATTATTATTATAAAAAACTTTAAAATATGTATTAATATTATGATAAAAAAACCTGTGAATATTTATTTGCATATTATCCTTCCTATAATATTATTATATATGTATTATTAATAACAAAAACATTATTAAAAAGTGTTCATTCATATATAATTATTATTATAAAAATATTATAAAATATGTATTTATATTATGATTAAAAACATTTTTATATATTTATTTGTATATTATCCTTCCTATAATATTATTATATATGTATTATTAATAACAAAAACATTATTAAAAAGTGTTCATTCATATATTATTATTATTATAAAATTATTATAAAATATGTATTTATATTATGATCAAAAACATTTATATATATTTATTTGTATATTATCCTTCCTATAATATTATTATATATGTATTATTCATAACAAAATCATTATTAAAAAGTGTTCATTCATATATAATTATTTTTATATAAAAATTATAAAATATGTATTTATATTATGATAAAAAACCTGTCAATATTTATTTGCATATTATCCTTACTATAATATTATTATATAAGTATTATTCATAACAAAAACATTATTAAAAAGTGTTCATTCATATATAATTATAATTATAAAAAAACATTAAACTATGTATTTATATTATGATCAAAAAAACCTGTCAATATTTATTTTCATATTATCGTTTCTATAATATTATTATATTTGTATTATTAATTACAAAAACATTACTAAAAAGTGTTCATTCATATATAATTATTATTATAAAAAACTTTAAAATATGTATTTATATTATGATAAAAAAAACCTGTGAATATTTATTTGCATATTATCCTTACTATGATATTAATATATATGTATTATTATTATTAAAAACATTATTAAAAAGTGTTCATTCATATATAATTATAATTATAAAAATATTATAAAATATGTATTTATATTATGATCAAAAACATTTATATATATTTATTTGTATATTATCCTTCCTATAATATTATTATATATGTATTATTCATAACAAAAACATTATTAAAAAGTGTTCATTCATATATAATTATAATTATAAAAAAACTTTAAACTATGTATTTATATTATGATCAAAAAAACCTGTCAATATTTATTTTCATATTATCGTTTCTATAATATTATTATATTTGTATTATTAATTACAAAAACATTACTAAAAAGTGTTCATTCATATATAATTATTATTATAAAAAACTTTTAAATATGTATTTATATTAAGATAAAAAAAAACTGTGAATATTTATTTGCATATTATCCTTCCTATAATATTATTATATATGTATTATTAATTACAAAAACATCATTAAAAAGTGTTCATTCATATATAATTATTATTATAAAAATATTATAAAATATGTATTTATATTATGATCAAAAACATTTATATATATTTATTTGTATATTATCCTTCCTATAATATTATTATATATGTATTATTAATAACAAAAACATTATTCAAAAGTATTCATTCATATAAAATTATTATTATAAAAATATTATAAAAAATGTATTTATATTATGATCAAAAACATTTATATATATTTATTTGTATATTATCCTTCCTATAATATTATTATATATGTATTATTAATAACAAAAACATCATTAAAAAGTGTTCATTCATATATAATTATTATTATAAAAAATTTTAAAATATGTATTTATATTATGATAAAAAAAACCTGTCAATATTTAATTGCATATTATCCTTACTATAATATTAATTTATATGTATTATTATTATTAAAAAGTGTTCATTCATATATAATTATAATTATAAAAATATTATAAAATATGTATTTATATTATGATCAAAAACATTTATATATATTTATTTGTATATTATCCTTCCTATAATATTATTATATATGTATTATTAATAACAAAAACATTATTAAAAAGTGTTCATTCATATATAATTATAATTATAAAAAAACTTTAAACTATGTATTTATATTATGATCAAAAAAACCTGTCAATATTTATTTGCATATTATCGTTTCTATAATATTATTATATTTGTATTATTAATTACAAAAACATTACTAAAAAGTGTTCATTCATATATAATTATTATTATAAAAAAACTTTAAACTATGTATTTATATTATGATAAAAAAAACCTGTGAATATTTATTTGCATATTATCCTTTCTATAATATTATTATATATGTATTATTAATAACAAAAACATTATTAAAAAGTGTTCATTCATATATAATTATTATTATAAAAATATTATAAAATATGTATTTATATTATGATCAAAAACATTTATATATATTTATTTGTATATTATCCTTCCTATAATATTATTATATATGTATTATTAATAACAAAAACATTATTCAAAAGTGTTCATTCATATATAATTATTATTATAAAAATATTATAAAATATGTATTTATATTATGATTAAAAACATTTATATATATTTATTTGTATATTATAATTCCTACAATATTATTATATATGTATTATTAATAACAAAAACATCATTAAAAAGTGTTCATTCATATATAATTATTTTTATATAAAAATTATAAAATATGTATTTATATTATGATAAAAAAAAACTTGTCAATATTTAATTGCATATTATCCTTACTATAATATTAATATATATGTATTATTATTATTAAAAACATTATTAAAAAGTGTTCATTCATATATAATTATAATTATAAAAATATTATAAAATATGTATTTATATTATGATCAAAAACATTTTTATATATTTATTTGTATATTATCCTTCCTATAATATTATTATATATGTATTATTCATAACAAAAACATTATTAAAAAGTGTTCATTCATATATAATTATAATTATAAAAAAACTTTAAACTTTGTATTTATATTATGATCAAAAAAACCTGTCAATATTTATTTTCATATTATCGTTTCTATAATATTATTATATTTGTATTATTAATTACAAAAACATTACTAAAGAGTGTTCATTCATATATAATTATTATTATAAAAAACTTTAAAATATGTATTTATATTATGATAAAAAAAACCTGTGAATATTTATTTGCATATTATCCTTCCTATAATATTATTATATATGTATTATTAATTACAAAAACATCATTAAAAATTGTTCATTCATATATAATTATTTTTATATAAAAATTTTAAAATATGTATTTATAATATGATAAAAAAACCTGTCAAAATTTAATTGCATATTATCCTTACTATAATATTAATATATATGTATTATTATTATTAAAATCATTATTAAAAAGTGTTCATCATATATAATTATAATTATAAAAATATTATAAAATATGTATTTATATTATGATCAAAAACATTTATATATATTTGTTTGTATATTATCCTTCCTATAATATTATTATATATGTATTATTAATAACAAAAACATTATTAAAAAGTGTTCATTCATATATAATTATTATTATAAAAATATTATAAAATATGTATATATATTATAATCAAAAACATTTATATATATTTATTTGTATATTATCCTTCCTATAATATTATTATATATGTATTATTCATAACAAAAACATTATTAAAAAGTGTTCATTCATATATAATTATAATTATAAAAAAACTTTAAACTATGTATTTATATTATGATCAAAAAAACCTGTCAATATTTATTTGCATATTATCGTTTCTATAATATTATTATATTTGTATTATTAGTTACAAAAACATTACTAAAAAGTGTTCATTCATATATAATTATTATTTTAAAAAAACTTTAAACTATGTATTTATATTATGATCAAAAAAACCTGTCAATATTTATTTGCATATTATCGTTTCTATAATATTATTATATTTGTATTATTAATTACAAAAACATTACTAAAAAGTGTTCATTCATATATTATTATTATTATAAAAAACTTTAAAATATGTATTAATATTATGATAAAAAAACCTGTGAATATTTATTTGCATATTATCCTTCCTATAATATTATTATATATGTATTATTATTAACAAAAACATTATTAAAAAGTGTTCATTCATATATAATTATTATTATAAAAATATTATAAAATATGTATTTATATTATGATTAAAAACATTTTTATATATTTATTTGTATATTATCCTTCCTATAATATTATTATATATGTATTATTAATAACAAAAACATTATTAAAAAGTGTTCATTCATATATTATTATTATTATAAAATTATTATAAAATATGTATTTATATTATGATCAAAAACATTTATATATATTTATTTGTATATTATCCTTCCTATAATATTATTATATATGTATTATTCATAACAAAATCATTATTAAAAAGTGTTCATTCATATATAATTATAATTATAAAAAAACTTTAAACTATGTATTTATATTATGATCAAAAAAACCTGTCAATATTTATTTGCATATTATCGTTTCTATAATATTATTATATTTGTATTATTAATTACAAAAACATTACTAAAAAGTGTTCATTCATATATAATTATTATTATAAAAAAACTTTAAACTATGTATTTATATTATGATCAAAAAAACCTGTCAATATTTATTTGCATATTATCGTTTCTATAATATTATTATATTTGTATTATTAATTACAAAAACATTACTAAAAAGTGTTCATTCATATATAATTATTATTATAAAAAAACTTTAAACTATGTATTTATATTATGATCAAAAAAACCTGTCAATATTTATTTGCATATTATCGTTTCTATAATATTATTATATTTGGATTATTAATTACAAAAACATTACTAAAAAGTGTTCATATATTATTATTATTATAAAAAACTTTAAAATATGTATTTATATTATGATAAAAAAACCTGTCAATATTTAATTGCATATTATCCTTACTATAATATTATTATATAAGTATTATTCATAACAAAAACATTATTAAAAAGTGTTCATTCATATATAATTATAATTATAAAAAAACTTTAAACTATGTATTTATATTATGATCAAAAAAACCTGTCAATATTTATTTTCATATTATCGTTTCTATAATATTATTATATTTGTATTATTAATTACAAAAACATTACTAAAAAGTGTTCATTCATATATAATTATTATTATAAAAAACTTTAAAATATGTATTTATATTATGATAAAAAAAACCTGTGAATATTTATTTGCATATTATCCTTCCTATAATATTATTATATATGTATTATTAATTACAAAAACATCATTAAAAAGTGTTCATTCATATAAAATTATTTTTATATAAAAATTTTAAAATATGTATTTATATTATGATCAAAAACATTTATATATATTTATTTGTATATTATCCTTCCTATAATATTATTATATATGTATTATTCATAACAAAAACATTATTAAAAAGTGTTCATTCATATATAATTATAATTATAAAAAAACTTTAAACTAAGTATTTATATTATGATCAAAAAAACCTGTCAATATTTATTTTCATATTATCGTTTCTATAATATTATTATATTTGTATTATTAATTACAAAAACATTACTAAAAAGTGTTCATTCATATATAATTATTATTATAAAAAACTTTTAAATATGTATTTATATTATGATAAAAAAAAACTGTGAATATTTATTTGCATATTATCCTTCCTATAATATTATTATATATGTATTATTAATTACAAAAACATCATTAAAAAGTGTTCATTCATATATAATTATTATTATAAAAATATTATAAAATATGTATTTATATTATGATCAAAAACATTTATATATATTTATTTGTATATTATCCTTCCTATAATATTATTATATATGTATTATTAATAACAAAAACATTATTCAAAAGTATTCATTCATATAAAATTATTATTATAAAAATATTATAAAATATGTATTTATATTATGATCAAAAACATTTATATATATTTATTTGTATATTATCCTTCCTATAATATTATTATATATGTATTATTAATAACAAAAACATCATTAAAAAGTGTTCATTCTTATATAATTATTTTTATATAAAAATTTTAAAATATGTATTTATATTATGATAAAAAAAACCTGTCAATATTTAATTGCATATTATCCTTACTATAATATTAATATATATGTATTATTATTATTAAAAACATTATTAAAAAGTGTTCATTCATATATAATTATAATTATAAAAATATTATAAAATATGTATTTATATTATGATCAAAAACATTTATATATATTTATTTGTATATTATCCTTCCTATAATATTATTATATATGTATTATTAATAACAAAAACATTATTAAAAAGTGTTCATTCATATATAATTATTATTATAAAAATATTATAAAATATGTATTTATATTATGATCAAAAATATTTATATATATTTATTTGTATATTATCCTTCCTATAATATTATTATATATGTATTATTCATAACAAAAACATTATTAAAAAGTGTTCATTCATATATTATTATTATTATAAAAATATTATAAAATATGTATTTATATTATGATCAAAAACATTTATATATATTGATTTGTATATTATCCTTCCTATAATATTATTATATATGTATCATTCATAACAAAAACATTATTAAAAAGTGTTCATTCATATATAATTATAATTATAAAAAAACTTTAAACTATGTATTTATATTATGATCAAAAAAACCTGTCAATATTTATTTGCATATTATCGTTTCTATAATATTATTATATTTGTATTATTAATTACAAAAACATTACTAAAAAGTGTTCATTCATATATATATATTATTATAAAAAAACTTTAAACTATGTATTTATATTATGATCAAAAAAACCTGTGAATATTTATTTGCATATTATCCTTCCTATAATATTATTATATATGTATTATTAATAACAAAAACATTATTAAAAAGTGTTCATTCATATATAATTATTATTATAAAAATATTATAAAATATGTATTTATATTATGATCAAAAACATTTATATATATTTATTTGTATATTATCCTTCCTATAATATTATTATATATGTATTATTAATAACAAAAACATTATTAAAAAGTGTTCATTCATATATAATTATTATTATAAAAATATTATAAAATATGTATTTATATTATGATAAAAAAACCTGTCAATATTTAATTGCATATTATCCTTACTATAATATTAATATATATGTATTATTATTATTAAAAACATTATTAAAAAGTGTTCATTCATATATAATTATAATTATAAAAATATTATAAAATATGTATTTATATTATGATCAAAAACATTTTTATATATTTATTTGTATATTATCCTTCCTATAATATTATTATATATGTATTATTCATAACAAAAACATTATTAAAAAGTGTTCATTCATATATAATTATAATTATAAAAAAACTTTAAACTATGTATTTATATTATGATCAAAAAAACCTGTCAATATTTATTTTCATATTATCGTTTCTATAATATTATTATATTTGTATTATTAATTACAAAAACATTACTAAAAAGTGTTCATTCATATATAATTATTATTATAAAAAACTTTAAAATATGTATTTATATTATGATAAAAAAACCTGTGAATATTTATTTGCATATTATCCTTCCTATAATATTATTATATATGTATTATTAATTACAAAAACATCATTAAAAATTGTTCATTCATATATAATTATTTTTATATAAAAATTTTAATATATGTATTTATAATATGATAAAAAAAACCTGTCAATATTTAATTGCATATTATCCTTACTATAATATTAATATATATGTATTATTATTATTAAAATCATTATTAAAAAGTGTTCATCATATATAATTATAATTATAAACATATTATAAAATATGTATTTATATTATGATCAAAAACATTTATATATATTTATTTGTATATTATCCTTCCTATAATATTATTATATATGTATTATTAATAACAAAAACATTATTAAAAAGTGTTCATTCATATATAATTATTATTATAAAAATATTATAAAATATGTATTTATATTATGATCAAAAACATTTTTATATATTTATTTGTATATTATCCTTCCTATAATATTATTATATATGTATTATTAATAACAAAAACATTATTAAAAAGTGTTCATTCATATATTATTATTATTATAAAATTATTATAAAATATGTATTTATATTATGATCAAAAACATTTATATATATTTATTTGTATATTATCCTTCCTATAATATTATTATATATGTATTATTCATAACAAAAACATTATTAAAAAGTGTTCATTCATATATAATTATAATTTTAAAAAAACTTTAAACTATGTATTTATATTATGATCAAAAAAACCTGTCAATATTTATTTGCATATTATCGTTTCTATAATATTATTATATTTGTATTATTGATTACAAAAACATTACTAAAAAGTGTTCATTCATATATAATTATTATTATAAAAAAACTTTAAACTATGTATTTATATTATGATCAAAAAAACCTGTCAATATTTATTTGCATATTATCGTTTCTATAATATTATTATATTTGTATTATTAATTACAAAAACATTACTAAAAAGTGTTCATTCATATATAATTATTATTATAAAAAAACTTTAAACTATGTATTTATATTATGATTAAAAAAACCTGTCAATATTTATTTGCATATTATCGTTTCTATAATATTATTATATTTGGATTATTAACTACAAAAACATTACTAAAAAGTGTTCATATATTATTATTATTATAAAAAACTTTAAAATATGTATTTATATTATGATAAAAAAACCTGTGAATATTTATTTGCATATTATCCTTCCTATAATATTGTTATATATGTATTATTAATAACAAAAACATTATTAAAAAGTGTTCATTCATATATAATTATTATTATAAAAATATTATAAAATATGTATTTATATTATGATCAAAAACATTTATATATATTTATTTGTATATTATCCTTCCTATAATATTATTATATATGTATTATTAATAACAAAAACATTATGCAAAAGTGTTCATTCATATATAATTATTATTATAAAAATATTATTAAATATGTATTTATATTATGATCAAAAACATTTATATATATTTATTTGTATATTATCCTTCCTATAATATTATTATATATGTATTATTAATAACAAAAACATCATTAAAAAGTGTTCATTCATATATAATTATTTTTATATAAAAATTATAAAATATGTATTTATATTATGATAAAAAAAAACCTGTCAATATTTAATTGCATATTATCCTTACTATAATATTAATATATATGTATTATTATTATTAAAAACATTATTAAAAAGTGTTCATTCATATATAATTATTATTATAAAAATATTATAAAATATGTATTTATATTATGATCAAAAATATTTATATATATTTATTTGTATATTATCCTTCCTATAATATTATTATATATGTATTATTCATAACAAAAACATTATTAAAAAGTGTTCATTCATATATTATTATTATTATAAAAATATTATAAAATATGTATTTATATTATGATCAAAAACATTTATATATATTGATTTGTATATTATCCTTCCTATAATATTATTATATATGTATCATTCATAACAAAAACATTATTAAAAAGTGTTCATTCATATATAATTATAATTATAAAAAAACTTTAAACTATGTATTTATATTATGATCAAAAAAACCTGTCAATATTTATTTGCATATTATCGTTTCTATAATATTATTATATTTGTATTATTAATTACAAAAACATTACTAAAAAGTGTTCATTCATATATATATATTATTATAAAAAAACTTTAAACTATGTATTTATATTATGATCAAAAAAACCTGTGAATATTTATTTGCATATTATCCTTCCTATAATATTATTATATATGTATTATTAATAACAAAAACATTATTAAAAAGTGTTCATTCATATATAATTATTATTATAAAAATATTATAAAATATGTATTTATATTATGATCAAAAACATTTATATATATTTATTTGTATATTATCCTTCCTATAATATTATTATATATGTATTATTAATAACAAAAACATTATTAAAAAGTGTTCATTCATATATAATTATTATTATAAAAATATTATAAAATATGTATTTATATTATGATAAAAAAACCTGTCAATATTTAATTGCATATTATCCTTACTATAATATTAATATATATGTATTATTATTATTAAAAACATTATTAAAAAGTGTTCATTCATATATAATTATAATTATAAAAATATTATAAAATATGTATTTATATTATGATCAAAAACATTTTTATATATTTATTTGTATATTATCCTTCCTATAATATTATTATATATGTATTATTCATAACAAAAACATTATTAAAAAGTGTTCATTCATATATAATTATAATTATAAAAAAACTTTAAACTATGTATTTATATTATGATCAAAAAAACCTGTCAATATTTATTTTCATATTATCGTTTCTATAATATTATTATATTTGTATTATTAATTACAAAAACATTACTAAAAAGTGTTCATTCATATATAATTATTATTATAAAAAACTTTAAAATATGTATTTATATTATGATAAAAAAACCTGTGAATATTTATTTGCATATTATCCTTCCTATAATATTATTATATATGTATTATTAATTACAAAAACATCATTAAAAATTGTTCATTCATATATAATTATTTTTATATAAAAATTTTAATATATGTATTTATAATATGATAAAAAAAACCTGTCAATATTTAATTGCATATTATCCTTACTATAATATTAATATATATGTATTATTATTATTAAAATCATTATTAAAAAGTGTTCATCATATATAATTATAATTATAAACATATTATAAAATATGTATTTATATTATGATCAAAAACATTTATATATATTTATTTGTATATTATCCTTCCTATAATATTATTATATATGTATTATTAATAACAAAAACATTATTAAAAAGTGTTCATTCATATATAATTATTATTATAAAAATATTATAAAATATGTATTTATATTATGATCAAAAACATTTTTATATATTTATTTGTATATTATCCTTCCTATAATATTATTATATATGTATTATTAATAACAAAAACATTATTAAAAAGTGTTCATTCATATATTATTATTATTATAAAATTATTATAAAATATGTATTTATATTATGATCAAAAACATTTATATATATTTATTTGTATATTATCCTTCCTATAATATTATTATATATGTATTATTCATAACAAAAACATTATTAAAAAGTGTTCATTCATATATAATTATAATTTTAAAAAAACTTTAAACTATGTATTTATATTATGATCAAAAAAACCTGTCAATATTTATTTGCATATTATCGTTTCTATAATATTATTATATTTGTATTATTGATTACAAAAACATTACTAAAAAGTGTTCATTCATATATAATTATTATTATAAAAAAACTTTAAACTATGTATTTATATTATGATCAAAAAAACCTGTCAATATTTATTTGCATATTATCGTTTCTATAATATTATTATATTTGTATTATTAATTACAAAAACATTACTAAAAAGTGTTCATTCATATATAATTATTATTATAAAAAAACTTTAAACTATGTATTTATATTATGATTAAAAAAACCTGTCAATATTTATTTGCATATTATCGTTTCTATAATATTATTATATTTGGATTATTAACTACAAAAACATTACTAAAAAGTGTTCATATATTATTATTATTATAAAAAACTTTAAAATATGTATTTATATTATGATAAAAAAACCTGTGAATATTTATTTGCATATTATCCTTCCTATAATATTGTTATATATGTATTATTAATAACAAAAACATTATTAAAAAGTGTTCATTCATATATAATTATTATTATAAAAATATTATAAAATATGTATTTATATTATGATCAAAAACATTTATATATATTTATTTGTATATTATCCTTCCTATAATATTATTATATATGTATTATTAATAACAAAAACATTATGCAAAAGTGTTCATTCATATATAATTATTATTATAAAAATATTATTAAATATGTATTTATATTATGATCAAAAACATTTATATATATTTATTTGTATATTATCCTTCCTATAATATTATTATATATGTATTATTAATAACAAAAACATCATTAAAAAGTGTTCATTCATATATAATTATTTTTATATAAAAATTATAAAATATGTATTTATATTATGATAAAAAAAAACCTGTCAATATTTAATTGCATATTATCCTTACTATAATATTAATATATATGTATTATTATTATTAAAAACATTATTAAAAAGTGTTCATTCATATATAATTATAATTATAAAAATATTATAAAATATGTATTTATATTATGATCAAAAACATTTTTATATATTTATTTGTATATTATCCTTCCTATAATATTATTATATATGTATTATTCATAACAAAAACATTATTAAAAAGTGTTCATTCATATATAATTATAATTATAAAAAAACTTTAAACTATGTATTTATATTATGATAAAAAAAACCTGTCAATATTTATTTTCATATTATCGTTTCTATAATATTATTATATTTGTATTATTAATTACAAAAACATTACTAAAAAGTGTTCATTCATATATAATTATTATTATAAGAAACTTTTAAATATGTATTTATATTATGATAAAAAAAAACTGTGAATATTTATTTGCATATTATCCTTCCTATAATATTATTATATATGTATTATTAATTACAAAAACATCATTAAAAAGTGTTCATTCATATATAATTATTATTATAAAAATATTATAAAATATGTATTTATATTATGATCAAAAACATTTATATGTATTTATTTGTATATTATCCTTCCTATAATATTATTATATATGTATTATTAATAACAAAAACATCATTAAAAAGTGTTCATTCATATATAATTATTTTTATATAAAAATTATAAAATATGTATTTATATTATGATAAAAAAAAACCTGTCAATATTTAATTGCATATTATCCTTACTATAATATTAATATATATGTATTATTATTATTAAAAACATTATTAAAAAGTGTTCATTCATATATAATTATAATTATAAAAATATTATAAAATATGTATTTATATTATGATCAAAAACATTTTTATATATTTATTTGTATATTATCCTTCCTATAATATTATTATATATGTACTATTCATAACAAAAACATTATTAAAAAGTGTTCATTCATATATAATTATAATTATAAAAAAACTTTAAACTATGTATTTATATTATGATCAAAAAAACCTGTCAATACTTATTTTCATATTATCGTTTCTATAATATTATTATATTTGTATTATTAATTACAAAAACATTACTAAAAAGTGTTCATTCATATATAATTATTATTATAAAAAACTTTTAAATATGTATTTATATTACGATAAAAAAAACCTGTGAATATTTATTTGCATATTATCCTTCCTATAATATTATTATATATGTATTATTAATTACAAAAACATCATTAAAAAGTGTTCATTCATATAAAATTATTTTTATATAAAAATTTTAAAATATGTATTTATATTATGATAAAAAAAACCTGTCAATATTTAATTGCATATTATCCTTACTATAATTTTAATATATATGTATTATTATTATTAAAAACATTATTAAAAAGTGTTCATTCATATATAATTATAATTATAAAAATATTATAAAATATGTATTTATATTATGATCAAAAACATTTTTATATATTTATTTGTATATTATCCTTCCTATAATATTATTATATATGTATTATTCATAACAAAAACATTATTAAAAAGTGTTCATTCATATATAATTATAATTATAAAAAAACTTTAAACTATGTATTTATATTATGATCAAAAAAACCTGTCAATATTTATTTTCATATTATCGTTTCTATAATAATATTATATTTGTATTATTAATTACAAAAACATTACTAAAAAGTGTTCATTCATATATAATTATTATTATAAAAAACTTTAAAATATGTATTTATATTATGATAAAAAAAACCTGTGAATATTTATTTGCATATTATCCTTCCTATAATATTATTATATATGTATTATTAATTACAAAAACATCATTAAAAAGTGTTCATTCATATATAATTATTTTTATATAAAAATTTTAAAATATGTATTTATAATATGATAAAAAAAACCTGTCAATATTTAATTGCATATTATCCTTACTATAATATTAATATATATGTATTATTATTATTATTATTAAAATCATTATTAAAAAGTGTTTATTCATATATAATTATAATTATAAAAATATTATAAAATATGTATTTATATTATTATCAAAAACATTTATATATATTTATTTGTATATTATCCTTCCTATAATATTATTATATATGTATTATTAATAACAAAAACATTATTAAAAAGTGTTCATTCATATATAATTATTATTATAAAAATATTATAAAATATGTATTTATATTATGATCAAAAACATTTATGTATATTTATTTGTATATTATCCTTCCTATAATATTATTATATATGTATTATTCATAACAAAAACATTATTAAAAAGTGTTCATTCATATATAATTATAATTATAAAAAAACTTTAAACTATGTATTTATATTATGATCAAAAAAACCTGTCAATATTTATTTGCATATTATCGTTTCTATAATATTATTATATTTGTATTATTAATTACAAAAACATTACTAAAAAGTGTTCATTCATATATAATTATTATTATAAAAAAACTTTAAACTATGTATTTATATTATGATCAAAAAAACCTGTCAATATTTATTTGCATATTATCGTTTTTATAATATTATTATATTTGTATTATTAATTACAAAAACATTACTAAAAAGTGTTCATTCATATATAATTATTATTATAAAAATATTATAAAATATGTATTTATATTATGATCAAAAACATTTATATATATTTATTTGTATATTATCCTTCCTATAATATTATTATATATGTATTATTAATAACAAAAACATTATTCAAAAGTGTTCATTCATATAAAATTATTATTAAAAAAATATTATAAAATGTGTATTTATATTATGATCAAAAACATTTATATATATTTATTTGTATATTATCCTTCCTATAATATTATTATATATGTATTATTAATAACAAAAACATCATTAAAAAGTGTTCATTCATAAATAATTATTTTTATATAAAAATTTTAAAATATATATTTATATTATGATAAAAAAACCTGTCAATATTTAATTGCATATTATCCTTACTATAATATTAATATATATGTATTATTATTATTAAAAACATTATTAAAAAGTGTTCATTCATATATAATTATAATTATAAAAATATTATAAAATATGTATTTATATTATGATCAAAAACATTTATATATATTTATTTGTATATTATCCTTCCTATAATATTATTATATATGTATTATTCATAACAAAAACATTATTAAAAAGTGTTCATTCATATATAATTATAATTAAAAAAAAAACTTTAAACTATGTATTTATATTATGATCAAAAAAACCTGTCAATATTTATTTTCATATTATCGTTTCTATAATATTCTTATTATATTTGTATTATTAATTACAAAAACATTACTAAAAAGTGTTCATTCATATATAATTATTATTATAAAAAACTTTAAAATATGTATTTATATTATGATAAAAAAAACCTGTGAATATTTATTTGCATATTATCCTTCCTATAATATTATTATATATGTATTATTAATTACAAAAACATCATTAAAAAGTGTTCATTCATATATAATTATTTTTATATAAAAATTTTAAAATATGTATCTATATTATGATAAAAAAAACCTGTCAATATTTAATTGCATATTATCCTTACTATAATATTAATATATATGTATTATTATTATTAAAAACATTATTAAAAAGTGTTCATTCATATATAATTATAATTATAAAAATATTATTAAATATGTATTTATATTATGATCAAAAACATTTATATATATTTATTTGTATATTATCCTTCCTATAATATTATTATATATGTATTATTCATAACAAAAACATTATTAAAAAGTGTTCATTCATATATTATTATTATTATAAAAATATTATAAAATATGTATTTATATTATGATCAAAAAAATTTATATATATTTATTTGTATATTATCCTTCCTATAATATTATTATATATGTATTATTCATAACAAAAACATTATTAAAAAGTGTTCATTCATATATAATTATAATTATAAAAAAACTTTAAACTATGTATTTATATTATGATCAAAAAAACCTGTCAATATTTATTTGCATATTATCGTTTCTATAATATTATTATATTTGTATTATTAATTACAAAAACATTACTAAAAAGTGTTCATTCATATATAATTATTATTATAAAAAACTTTAAACTATGTATTTATATTATGATCAAAAAAACCTGTCAATATTTATTTGCATATTATCGTTTCTATAATATTATTATATTTGTATTATTAATTACAAAAACATTACTAAAAAGTGTTCATTCATATATAATTATTATTATAAAAAACTTTAAAATATGTATTTATATTATGATAAAAAAACCTGTGAATATTTATTTGCATATTATCCTTCCTATAATATTATTATATATGTATTATTAATAACAAAAACATTATTAAAAAGTGTTCATTCATATATAATTATTATTATAAAATATGTATTTATATTATGTTTAAAAAACATTTATATATATTTATTTGTATATTATCCTTCCTATAATATTATTATATATGTATTACTAATAACAAAAACATTATTCAAAAGTGTTCATTCATATATAATTATTATTATAAAAATATTATAAAATATGTATTTATATTATGATCAAAAACATTTATATATATTTATTTGTATATTATCCTTCCTATAATATTATTATATATGTATTATTAATAACAAAAACATCATTAAAAAGTGTTCATTCATATATAATTATTTTTATATAAAAATTATAAAATATGTATTTATATTATGATAAAAAAAACCTGTCAATATTTAATTGCATATTATCCTTACTATAATATTAATATATATGTATTATTATTATTAAAAACATTATTAAAAAGTGTTCATTCATATATAATTATAATTATAAAAATATTATAAAATATGGTATTTATATTATGATCAAAAACATTTTTATATATTTATTTGTATATTATCCTTCCTATAATATTACCACAAATACACAATAAGGGTTCTCACTCAAATAATATTCAATGATAAGGCTCAATTAATTAGCAAAATTAAAATTACTAACTAATATCTATGTACACAACCACTAAATAAATTAGGGTTCACAACGTACCACGCTGTAACAGAAAACAGGTTAGGCCTACCCAACCGACTATAAAATCACAGCAGGTCTGCCTAAAACTCTGCTCAACAGTTCAGGTCCGCAGCCAATCTGCACAAGTCCGCAGCAAATCTGCACAAATAAAATTATTTTGTTCGGGCGCCGTTAATACGTCAGCAACTCAGCACCACTGCCAACCATAGTCCCTGTTCGCAGGCGCCATCTTGCGACGAAATTTTCTGCACTGGAAAAAAATATATTAATTAAAAGTGCAGCAGTCGCAACCGTTTGCCGGGGATAGCTCAGCCTACAATGGCTGGGTAAGTTCCAGGGTCTGCGATAAGGTCGGGGAAACCACTAGGCCAATAGCCGGGTCTAACCGGTATAGGACTGGCTCATACACGGGCACTGTGAACAAGTCAAAAACAAGTCACAAAACAAACGTGCAATAATCACTACCAGGCCTACGCCGATTCTCCACACTCCTAGGGGGTCGTTGCTGACTACGCAACTCGGGCTTCGTCCTAACTATCCAATAGTTAAGCCCAGAGTGCCTAAAACACAGTGAGTTACACGACGACTTGCCAATAAAAACCACAACGCGAGTTATCAAAAGGCGGGGTCTACTAGGCCACTATAATCCAATACACAACTCTAATGCCCAAGCTAAGAATCAATCAGTTCACTCAATAATCGTACCACATAATAATATACAAGTACACTATAGGTAGAGTGACTACGCCACGAATAGCTGGTCTCAATAAATACCAAGCCAGACAGGCAAAACTAAATGGCAATTGCACTATTAAAATATTGAGCTACTTAGTAGCAGATAAATAACTGTTAAATACGTTCCAAACACTAGATAAATATATTATCTGATAGCCGGTACTCCGCTATCCAAGCTACCGAGATAACGTGTTGGACTACCAAACAAGCTGTTCAGGTTAAATTAAAATAATCAAATGAATAAACAATAACAACCCTACTACTGCTACTGCCAACTTTATGTTACTTAGCTGGGCTTCTGTTAATAGGCTAATAAAACTAGCTACTAGCCTACTGGCCTCGTGCTTCCAACTACGCACGCTAAATCGTGCAGCCTAGGTTTGTCGGGCCTCAGAGTTATTAGTAATATAACTAACTCTAGGTACAACGCAAAATAATAACTACTACAGCCAATTAAATTATATTATTTCGCTCTAGGGACGAACACATTGAAGCACTCTGCCATAAGCTAAGCACCGCAATTTTTGCACTGAGAAGAACAATGGCTGTGAGCACAGAAGAGGCGGCACTAACAGCATACTATGCCCTTCTTGAGAGTATTCTCTGTTATGGCATTGTGGTGTGGGGTGGATCGTCGGCACAGAACCTTAACAGAGTTCTCATCATGCAAAAGAGGGCTGTTCGAACCCTGACTGGCATTGAGACAACAGATAGTTGCAGACCACAGTTTAGGAGGTTAAAAATCCTGACCGTAGTCAACCTCTTCATACTACGGACTCTTACCATTGTCGACTCTTCCAGGACCTGTCGTCATCAGGAGGTGCACTCATACAACACAAGACGAAGAAATGATTACAACCTTCCTGCTCACAACACAAGGCTCTATGAAGAGAAACCCTCATACATGCGTGCCAAGTTTTTTAACGTCCTTCCCGTCCACTTGAAGTCTCTTCAACCCAGAAAACTGAAGAAAGAACTAAAGTGCTGGCTGTTACATAGACCATTTTATAGTCTGAATGAGTATTTGTCTTGGCAAGAACTTGAATAAATCATCACTGCAAGAACTCTGATAAGCTATTTTTTATTCTTAAAAAATAACAATTTGTTTTGACTTTTATATAGCAATTGCACAATTCTGTATTGACGCCCTTTCAATCTTAAAGATTGTAAATAAAGTATTCTTGTATCTTGTATCTTGTATCTTGTATCTCTAGCACCTGCCCAGAACCGTCAGGAATACACTTTAATATTATTCCTGACTAATATAAATCCTAACTACCGTCAGGCTTCTAACTCTCGCAATAAAACCAGATATTAATATTATCAAACTAATAATATCAAGTCGTCCACTCACCACAAGTGGGTCAGTACCCAACTTACACCAACACTCGGCGCGATCACACCACCAGCATACTCCGACACCACTGTCACGTACACCACTGGACGTCTCACTAGACACACGCTCGCTCTTCACTGCACGGGATCCACGACTCGAATGTCTCTGTCCTAGGCTATCATGAAGATCTAGGATATCCCAGGCTTATCGGCACTGATAAGCAGGGTCAAAGGGCGCTCGCTAGCCTCGCTGCCGCCGCTCACTCACCTCATCAATCGGTGCGCGGCCAAATAGCAAATAATTACCCCCCTAGGAAAAATAACTCGTTACACTTTTAGCGGCAGTAGTGTTACAGTTGACTTTGATTTTAGCGTATTGTGGTGTAATTCTCTTCTTGATGCATTCTTTGTTTGAAGTAAATATCTGCAATCTTCATGGAAATCTTGATTCTTGTATCCCTATATTTTGCTGCTAATTTTGCTTGACTAGCTTCACTAAATAACTTCTTGATCAGCATTGTACGTGTTATTAAATTTACGGAAAGTAAATAAAAGAAACGTCTTATAACACTTAAAACATATATTTACGCTTATACTGTTACTCACAAGACGGTAAATATACAAAAAAGGTGGTAAGTAGTGATCGATTTCGATTGGACACTCCAATCATCATCAGACCCAATAGGCGAATGACAAGAATCTTGAATGGCGTCCCTACTTATACCCTATTGGCTACCGGAAGCACCGGCCAATACATTTTTATAAGTGCAACTGGAATCAAAATGTATTTGTTCATTAATCAACTTATTTCTATCTTTACATTTTTCCTTATAAATATACAATTCTTCCCAAGCATTCATTACATATCCTTTCTTACAATTCTTTAAAATATCTAGACTATCCTCCATTTTTCCTAGTGAGTGCCCATTTTGTAACAGGTGTTGTGCGACATTTGATCTTTCCGGTTTGTTGTTCCTCCATGCAGATATGTGGTTTTTGAAGCGATAACGAAGTTCACAGTCTGTCCAATGTAGAAGCTATCACAATCGTCACAATTGATTTTATATATGCCTGAAGTGTCGAATTTGTTACAATCTTCTATTTTTGGATGCAGTATTTTACTCATGGTGTTCTGAGTCCTGTAGGCTATTGAAACTCCGTATTTCTTGAATCTGTTAGCAGTCCTTTGTGTTGTAGTCCCCGTGTAGCTAAATGTGATATATCTAGTGTTTTCCTCTTTTATCTCTTCTAATGTTGTTCTGCTGTGTAGTGTATTCTGTCTATCGATTTTCCTCCTCGTCTTCCTTGCGATGTCCTCTATCGTCTTGGTCCGAAATCCATTCACTTGAGCGATCTTCTTAATGGTGTCCAGTTCTTTTTTCCTATTGGTTTGGCTAAGTGGGATCTTATAGGCTCGGTACAGCATAGATCTAAAGGCTGCGGTCTTGTGGATTGTCGGATGGATAGACTTGTTGTTGATTGTAGTGTCCGTTTGCGTAGGTTTCCTGTAGATGTCAAACTCTATCTTGCTGTCTTTTCTCTCTAATGTGAGGTCCAGGAATTTGATCTTTTTGTTTTCTTCAAACTCGTTAGTAAAGGTGAGGTTCGGGTGGTGGTTGTTTAGTGTCTGCATCATCGTTTCGTGCTCCTGCTCCTGGGCTTGTCTGAAGATAACAATAATGTCGTCTACATATCTAACATACAGTTTTACATCATGATTTTTTCTTAAATTCGTTAACATTTCTTTTTCCTGATGCTGTAAAAATATTTCTGACAAAATTGCCGAAAGTGGACTTCCCATAGCTAAACCATCTGTTTGTTCGTAAAATCTATTGTTGAATCAAAAATAATTTTGCTTCAAAACAGTCACAAGTAATTTTACAATCTGATTGACATATTCATCGTCTAAACTATTCTGTAAAAGCCTACATTTAACAAGATCTACAGTTTCGGATACAGGAATGTTTGTGTACAGATTTGCGATATCAAATGAGACTAGCCTACTATTCGAATCTATATCTATGTTCTTGACACGTTCAACAAATTCATACCTATTCTTTACATTGTATACATGTTCTAATTCTAAATCATTGCTGAGCTTACTTGCTAACAATTTTGAAACATTGTAGGTAGGAGCACATTTAAAGTTAACTAATGGTCTGATGGGTACATTCTTCTTGTGTATTTTTGGGATCCCTTTCATCACGGGCGCTTTAGAATTTAGGATGTTCATCTTCTGTCGACATTCTTCGGGAATCACTCTGGTGCATCTCTTCACGACGTCGGACAGCTCTCTTTGGTACTTCTGCGTTGGATCCTTTTTCAGCTCTTTGAAGTTATTTTCTTTGATGAAATCTTCCGTCTTCTTTATATATTCTTCTTTTCCGAGCACTACAATGGCGTTGCTTTTGTCTGCTTTCACAACGATTGAGCTATTCTCTTCCAGTTTCTTCTTTATTTTGCTGCACGTCTTCAGTTCTTAATTTCTGCTGGGATCTATGTGTCCTTGGCTGGTGAAATCGTTGGCTGTTACTTCCTTCCGAACGGCATAATGGTCTACGTCTCTGAGTGATTTTACATTTGCTTCAACTTCAGTAGCTAGTAGTTCGTTTTCGCCCTTCTTCTTCATTGGGAAATTGTACTTCATTCCGTAGTTCAGTATTTTCGTTTCTTCTTCACTGAATTGAATGTCTGTAAGGTTGATGACTCTCTTCTGGAATTTGTGTTCTGTACTGGTCCTATCCAAGTCTTTATTAGGTGTATTCTTCTCTACGAGTTTGTCTAATTTGTAGTTTATCCGTAAATATTTCCTGTCCATGGCATCTTCAACCTCTTCACTGACGACTTCGTGTAGTAAATTCCATGCTATTAGTCCGTATGATCTCAAAAATTGTAGGTGGATGTCGTAGGCAATCTGGTTCAGTTCTTCTTTTTCACAGTAAAGTTGTTTGATCATATTTTGGATGAATAATACCTCTCCTTGTTCCTTGGTTCTTTTAGCGGCAGTAGTTTACAGTTGACTTTGATTTTAGCGTATTGTGGTGTAATTCTCTTCTTGATGCATTCTTTGTTTGAAGTAAATATCTGCAATCTTCATGGAAATCTTGATTCTTGTATCCCTATATTTTGCTGCTAATTTTGCTTGACTAGCTTCACTAAATAACTTCTTGATCAGCATTGTACGTGTTATTAAATTTACTTAAAGTAAATAAAAGAAACGTCTTAAAACACTTAAAACATATATTTACGCTTATACTGTTACTCACAAGACGGTAAATATACAAAAAAGGTGGTAAGTAGTGATCGATTTCGATTGGACACTCCAATCATCATCAGACCCAATAGGCGAATGACAAGAATCTTGAATGGTGTCCCTACTTATACCCTATTGGCTACCGGAAGCACCGGCCAATACATTTTTATAAGTGCAACTGGAATCAAAATGTATTTGTTCATTGATCAACTTATTTCTATCTTTACATTTTTCCTTATAAATATACTATTCTTCCCAAGCATTCATTACATATCCTTTCTTACAATTCTTTAAAATATCTAGACTATCCTCCATTATTCCTAGTGAGTGCCCATTTTGTAACAGGTGTTGTGCGACATTTGATCTTTCCGGTTTGATGTTCCTCCATGCAGATATGTGGTTTTTGAAGCGGTTAACGAAGTTCACAGTCTGTCCAATGTAGAAGCTATCACAATCGTCACAATTGATTTTATATATGCCTGAAGTGTCGAATTTGTTACAATCTTCTATTTTTGGATGCAGTATTTTACTCATGGTGTTCTGAGTCCTGTAGGCTATTGAAACTCCGTATTTCTTGAATCTGTTAGCAGTCCTTTGTGTTGTAGTCCCCGTGTAGCTAAATGTGATATATCTAGTGTTTTCCTCTTTTATCTCTTCTAATGTTGTTCTGCTGTGTAGTGTATTCTGTCTATCGATTTTCCTCCTCGTCTTCCTTGCGATGTCCTCTATCGTCTTGGTCCGAAATCCATTCACTTGAGCGATCTTCTTAATGGTGTCCAGTTCTTTTTTCCTATTGGTTTGGCTAAGTGGGATCTTATAGGCTCGGTACAGCATAGATCTAAAGGCTGCGGTCTTGTGGATTGTCGGATGGATAGACTTGTTGTTGATTGTAGTGTCCGTTTGCGTAGGTTTCCTGTAGATGTCAAACTCTATCTTGCTGTCTTTTCTCTCTAATGTGAGGTCCAGGAATTTGATCTTTTTGTTTTCTTCAAACTCGTTAGTAAAGGTGAGGTTCGGGTGGTGGTTGTTTTGTTTAGTGTCTGCATCATCGTTTCGTGCTCCTGCTCCTGGGCTTGTCTGAAGATAACAATAATGTCGTCTACATATCTAACATACAGTTTTACATCATGATTTTTTCTTAAATTCGTTAACATTTCTTTTTCCTGATGCTGTAAAAATATTTCTGACAAAATTGCCGAAAGTGGACTTCCCATAGCTAAACCATCTGTTTGTTCGTAAAATCTATTGTTGAATCAAAAATAATTTTGCTTCAAAACAGTCACAAGTAATTTTACAATCTGATTGACATATTCATCGTCTAAACTATTCTGTAAAAGCCTACATTTAACAAGATCTACAGTTTCGGATACAGGAATGTTTGTGTACAGATTTGCGATATCAAATGAGACTAGCCTACTATTCGAATCTATATCTATGTTCTTGACACGTTCAACAAATTCATACCTATTCTTTACATTGTATACATGTTCTAATTCTAAATCATTGCTGAGCTTACTTGCTAACAATTTTGAAACATTGTAGGTAGGAGCACATTTAAAGTTAACTAATGGTCTGATGGGTACATTCTTCTTGTGTATTTTTGGGATCCCTTTCATCACGGGCGCTTTAGAATTTAGGATGTTCATCTTCTGTCGACATTCTTCGGGAATCACTCTGGTGCATCTCTTCACGACGTCGGACAGCTCTCTTTGGTACTTCTGCGTTGGATCCTTTTTCAGCTCTTTGAAGTTATTTTCTTTGATGAAATCTTCCGTCTTCTTTATATATTCTTCTTTTCCGAGCACTACAATGGCGTTGCTTTTGTCTGCTTTCACAACGATTGAGCTATTCTCTTCCAGTTTCTTCTTTATTTTGCTGCACGTCTTCAGTTCTTAATTTCTGCTGGGATCTATGTGTCCTTGGCTGGTGAAATCGTTGGCTGTTACTTCCTTCCGAACGGCATAATGGTCTACGTCTCTGAGTGATTTTACATTTGCTTCAACTTCAGTAGCTAGTAGTTCGTTTTCGCCCTTCTTCTTCATTGGGAAATTGTACTTCATTCCGTAGTTCAGTATTTTCGTTTCTTCTTCACTGAATTGAATGTCTGTAAGGTTGATGACTCTCTTCTGGAATTTGTGTTCTGTACTGGTCCTATCCAAGTCTTTATTAGGTGTATTCTTCTCTACGAGTTTGTCTAATTTGTAGTTTATCCGTAAATATTTCCTGTCCATGGCATCTTCAACCTCTTCACTGACGACTTCGTGTAGTAAATTCCATGCTATTAGTCCGTATGATCTCAAAAATTGTAGGTGGATGTCGTAGGCAATCTGGTTCAGTTCTTCTTTTTCACAGTAAAGTTGTTTGATCATATTTTGGATGAATAATACCTCTCCTTGTTCCTTGGTTCTTTTAGCGGCAGTAGTTTACAGTTGACTTTGATTTTAGCGTATTGTGGTGTAATTCTCTTCTTGATGCATTCTTTGTTTGAAGTAAATATCTGCAATCTTCATGGAAATCTTGATTCTTGTATCCCTATATTTTGCTGCTAATTTTGCTTGACTAGCTTCACTAAATAACTTCTTGATCAGCATTGTACGTGTTATTAAATTTACTTAAAGTAAATAAAAGAAACGTCTTAAAACACTTAAAACATATATTTACGCTTATACTGTTACTCACAAGACGGTAAATATACAAAAAAGGTGGTAAGTAGTGATCGATTTCGATTGGACACTCCAATCATCATCAGACCCAATAGGCGAATGACAAGAATCTTGAATGGTGTCCCTACTTATACCCTATTGGCTACCGGAAGCACCGGCCAATACATTTTTATAAGTGCAACTGGAATCAAAATGTATTTGTTCATTGATCAACTTATTTCTATCTTTACATTTTTCCTTATAAATATACAATTCTTCCCAAGCATTCATTACATATCCTTTCTTACAATTCTTTAAAATATCTAGACTATCCTCCATTATTCCTAGTGAGTGCCCATTTTGTAACAGGTGTTGTGCGACATTTGATCTTTCCGGTTTGATGTTCCTCCATGCAGATATGTGGTTTTTGAAGCGGTTAACGAAGTTCACAGTCTGTCCAATGTAGAAGCTATCACAATCGTCACAATTGATTTTATATATGCCTGAAGTGTCGAATTTGTTACAATCTTCTATTTTTGGATGCAGTATTTTACTCATGGTGTTCTGAGTCCTGTAGGCTATTGAAACTCCGTATTTCTTGAATCTGTTAGCAGTCCTTTGTGTTGTAGTCCCCGTGTAGCTAAATGTGATATATCTAGTGTTTTCCTCTTTTATCTCTTCTAATGTTGTTCTGCTGTGTAGTGTATTCTGTCTATCGATTTTCCTCCTCGTCTTCCTTGCGATGTCCTCTATCGTCTTGGTCCGAAATCCATTCACTTGAGCGATCTTCTTAATGGTGTCCAGTTCTTTTTTCCTATTGGTTTGGCTAAGTGGGATCTTATAGGCTCGGTACAGCATAGATCTAAAGGCTGCGGTCTTGTGGATTGTCGGATGGATAGACTTGTTGTTGATTGTAGTGTCCGTTTGCGTAGGTTTCCTGTAGATGTCAAACTCTATCTTGCTGTCTTTTCTCTCTAATGTGAGGTCCAGGAATTTGATCTTTTTGTTTTCTTCAAACTCGTTAGTAAAGGTGAGGTTCGGGTTGTGGTTGTTTTGTTTAGTGTCTGCATCATCGTTTCGTGCTCCTGCTCCTGGGCTTGTCTGAAGATAACAATAATGTCGTCTACATATCTAACATACAGTTTTACATCATGATTTTTTCTTAAATTCGTTAACATTTCTTTTTCCTGATGCTGTAAAAATATTTCTGACAAAATTGCCGAAAGTGGACTTCCCATAGCTAAACCATCTGTTTGTTCGTAAAATCTATTGTTGAATCAAAAATAATTTTGCTTCAAAACAGTCACAAGTAATTTTACAATCTGATTGACATATTCATCGTCTAAACTATTCGGTACTTACGTATTAAACGGAGGCCACAATTTGTCAGCGCGCTGCGGCGGTTATGTTAGGTTGGGTTATCGTAAATATTATGTGTGTAGGACTTTCCTCGCTTGGTTATGAATCGATACCAGACGAGTTATACTTTCTATTATGATAACCCAACCTAACATAACCGCCGCAGCGCGCTGACAAAATGTGGCCTCCGTTTAATACGTAAGTACCAACTATTCTGTAAAAGCCTACATTTAACAAGATCTACAGTTTCGGATACAGGAATGTTTGTGTACAGATTTGCGATATCAAATGAGACTAGCCTACTATTCGAATCTATATCTATGTTCTTGACACGTTCAACAAATTCATACCTATTCTTTACATTGTATACATGTTCTAATTCTAAATCATTGCTGAGCTTACTTGCTAACAATTTTGAAACATTGTAGGTAGGAGCACATTTAAAGTTAACTAATGGTCTGATGGGTACATTCTTCTTGTGTATTTTTGGGATCCCTTTCATCACGGGCGCTTTAGAATTTAGGATGTTCATCTTCTGTCGACATTCTTCGGGAATCACTCTGGTGCATCTCTTCACGACGTCGGACAGCTCTCTTTGGTACTTCTGCGTTGGATCCTTTTTCAGCTCTTTGAAGTTATTTTCTTTGATGAAATCTTCCGTCTTCTTTATATATTCTTCTTTTCCGAGCACTACAATGGCGTTGCTTTTGTCTGCTTTCACAACGATTGAGCTATTCTCTTCCAGTTTCTTCTTTATTTTGCTGCACGTCTTCAGTTCTTAATTTCTGCTGGGATCTATGTGTCCTTGGCTGGTGAAATCGTTGGCTGTTACTTCCTTCCGAACGGCATAATGGTCTACGTCTCTGAGTGATTTTACATTTGCTTCAACTTCAGTAGCTAGTAGTTCGTTGTCGCCCTTCTTCTTCATTGGGAAATTGTACTTCATTCCGTAGTTCAGTATTTTCGTTTCTTCTTCACTGAATTGAATGTCTGTAAGGTTGATGACTCTCTTCTGGAATTTGTGTTCTGTACTGGTCCTATCCAAGTCTTTATTAGGTGTATTCTTCTCTACGAGTTTGTCTAATTTGTAGTTTATCCGTAAATATTTCCTGTCCATGGCATCTTCAACCTCTTCACTGACGACTTCGTGTAGTAAATTCCATGCTATTAGTCCGTATGATCTCAAAAATTGTAGGTGGATGTCGTAGGCAATCTGGTTCAGTTCTTCTTTTTCACAGTAAAGTTGTTTGATCATATTTTGGATGAATAATACCTCTCCTTGTTCCTTGGTTCTTTTAGCGGCAGTAGTGTTACAGTTGACTTTGATTTTAGCGTATTGTGGTGTAATTCTCTTCTTGATGCATTCTTAGTTTGAAGTAAATATCTGCAATCTTCATGGAAATCTTGATTCTTGTATCCATATATTTTGCTGCTAATTTTGCTTGACTAGCTTCACTAAATAACTTCTTGATCAGCATTGTACGTGTTATTAAATTTACTTAAAGTAAATAAAAGAAACGTCTTAAAACACTTAAAACATATATTTACGCTTATACTGTTACTCACAAGACGGTAAATATACAAAAAAGGTGGTAAGTAGTGATCGATTTCGATTGGACACTCCAATCATCATCAGACCCAATAGGCGAATGACAAGAATCTTGAATGGTGTCCCTACTTATACCCTATTGGCTACCGGAAGCACCGGCCAATACATTTTTATAAGTGCAACTTGAATCAAAATGTATTTGTTCATTAATCAACTTATTTCTATCTTTACATTTTTCCTTATAAATATACAATTCTTCCCAAGCATTCATTACATATCCTTTCTTACAATTCTTTAAAATATCTAGACTATCCTCCATTTTTCCTAGTGAGTGCCCATTTTGTAACAGGTGTTGTGCGACATTTGATCTTTCCGGTTTGTTGTTCCTCCATGCAGATATGTGGTTTTTGAAGCGGTTAACGAAGTTCACAGTCTGTCCAATGTAGAAGCTATCACAATCGTCACAATTGATTTTATATATGCCTGAAGTGTCGAATTTGTTACAATCTTCTATTTTTGGATGCAGTATTTTACTCATGGTGTTCTGAGTCCTGTAGGCTATTGAAACTCCGTATTTCTTGAATCTGTTAGCAATCCTTTGTGTTGTAGTCCCCGTGTAGCTAAATGTGATATATCTAGTGTTTTCCTCTTTTATCTCTTCTAATGTTGTTCTGCTGTGTAGTGTATTCTGTCTATCGATTTTCCTCCTCGTCTTCCTTGCGATGTCCTCTATCGTCTTGGTCCGAAATCCATTCACTTGAGCGATCTTCTTAATGGTGTCCAGTTCTTTTTTCCTATTGGTTTGGCTAAGTGGGATCTTATAGGCTCGGTACAGCATAGATCTAAAGGCTGCGGTCTTGTGGATTGTCGGATGGATAGACTTGTTGTTGATTGTAGTGTCCGTTTGCGTAGGTTTCCTGTAGATGTCAAACTCTATCTTGCTGTCTTTTCTCTCTAATGTGAGGTCCAGGAATTTGATCTTTTTGTTTTCTTCAATCTCGTTAGTAAAGGTGAGGTTCGGGTGGTGGTTGTTTAGTGTCTGCATCATCGTTTCGTGCTCCTGCTCCTGGGCTTGTCTGAAGATAACAAGAATGTCGTCTACATATCTAACATACAGTTTTACATCATGATTTTTTCTTAAATTCGTTAACATTTCTTTTTCCTGATGCTGTAAAAATATTTCTGACAAAATTGCCGAAAGTGGACTTCCCATAGCTAAACCATCTGTTTGTTCGTAAAATCTATTGTTGAATCAAAAATAATTTTGCTTCAAAACAGTCACAAGTAATTTTACAATCTGATTGACATATTCATCGTCTAAACTATTCTGTAAAAGCCTACATTTAACAAGATCTACAGTTTCGGATACAGGAATGTTTGTGTACAGATTTGCGATATCAAATGAGACTAGCCTACTATTCGAATCTATATCTATGTTCTTGACACGTTCAACAAATTCATACCTATTCTTTACATTGTATACATGTTCTAATTCTAAATCATTGCTGAGCTTACTTGCTAACAATTTTGAAACATTGTAGGTAGGAGCACATTTAAAGTTAACTAATGGTCTGATGGGTACATTCTTCTTGTGTATTTTTGGGATCCCTTTCATCACGGGCGCTTTAGAATTTAGGATGTTCATCTTCTGTCGACATTCTTCGGGAATCACTCTGGTGCATCTCTTCACGACGTCGGACAGCTCTCTTTGGTACTTCTGCGTTGGATCCTTTTTAGCTCTTTGAAGTTATTTTCTTTGATGAAATCTTCCGTCTTCTTTATATATTCTTCTTTTCCGAGCACTACAATGGCGTTGCTTTTGTCTGCTTTCACAACGATTGAGCTATTCTCTTCCAGTTTCTTCTTTATTTTGCTGCACGTCTTCAGTTCTTAATTTCTGCTGGGATCTATGTGTCCTTGGCTGGTGAAATCGTTGGCTGTTACTTCCTTCCGAACGGCATAATGGTCTACGTCTCTGAGTGATTTTACATTTGCTTCAACTTCAGTAGCTAGTAGTTCGTTTTCGCCCTTCTTCTTCATTGGGAAATTGTACTTCATTCCGTAGTTCAGTATTTTCGTTTCTTCTTCACTGAATTGAATGTCTGTAAGGTTGATGACTCTCTTCTGGAATTTGTGTTCTGTACTGGTCCTATCCAAGTCTTTATTAGGTGTATTCTTCTCTACGAGTTTGTCTAATTTGTAGTTTATCCGTAAATATTTCCTGTCCATGGCATCTTCAACCTCTTCACTGACGACTTCGTGTAGTAAATTCCATGCTATTAGTCCGTATGATCTCAAAAATTGTAGGTGGATGTCGTAGGCAATCTGGTTCAGTTCTTCTTTTTCACAGTAAAGTTGTTTGATCATATTTTGGATGAATAATACCTCTCCTTGTTCCTTGGTTCTTTTAGCGGCAGTAGTGTTACAGTTGACTTTGATTTTAGCGTATTGTGGTGTAATTCTCTTCTTGATGCATTCTTTGTTTGAAGTAAATATCTGCAATCTTCATGGAAATCTTGATTCTTGTATCCCTATATTTTGCTGCTAATTTTGCTTGACTAGCTTCACTAAATAACTTCTTGATCAGCATTGTACGTGTTATTAAATTTACTTAAAGTAAATAAAAGAAACGTCTTAAAACACTTAAAACATATATTTACGCTTATACTGTTACTCACAAGACGGTAAATATACAAAAAAGGTGGTAAGTAGTGATCGATTTCGATTGGACACTCCAATCATCATCAGACCCAATAGGCGAATGACAAGAATCTTGAATGGCGTCCCTACTTATACCCTATTGGCTACCGAAAGCACCGGCCAATACATTTTTATAAGTGCAACTGGAATCAAAATGTATTTGTTCATTAATCAACTTATTTCTATCTTTACATTTTTCCTTATAAATATACAATTCTTCCCAAGCATTCATTACATATCCTTTCTTACAATTCTTTAAAATATCTAGACTATCCTCCATTTTTCCTAGTGAGTGCCCATTTTGTAACAGGTGTTGTGCGACATTTGATCTTTCCGGTTTGTTGTTCCTCCATGCAGATATGTGGTTTTTGAAGCGGTTAACGAAGTTCACAGTCTGTCCAATGTAGAAGCTATCACAATCGTCACAATTGATTTTATATATGCCTGAAGTGTCGAATTTGTTACAATCTTCTATTTTTGGATGCAGTATTTTACTCATGGTGTTCTGAGTCCTGTAGGCTATTGAAACTCCGTATTTCTTGAATCTGTTAGCAGTCCTTTGTGTTGTAGTCCCCGTGTAGCTAAATGTGATATATCTAGTGTTTTCCTCTTTTATCTCTTCTAATGTTGTTCTGCTGTGTAGTGTATTCTGTCTATCGATTTTCCTCCTCGTCTTCCTTGCGATGTCCTCTATCGTCTTGGTCCGAAATCCATTCACTTGAGCGATCTTCTTAATGGTGTCCAGTTCATTTTTCCTATTTGTTTGGCTAAGTGGGATCTTATAGGCTCGGTACAGCATAGATCTAAAGGCTGCGGTCTTGTGGATTGTCGGATGGATAGACTTGTTGTTGATTGTAGTGTCCGTTTGCGTAGGTTTCCTGTAGATGTCAAACTCTATCTTGCTGTCTTTTCTCTCTAATGTGAGGTCCAGGAATTTGATCTTTTTGTTTTCTTCAAACTCGTAAACTAGTAAAGGTGAGGTTCGGGTGGTGGTTGTTTAGTGTCTGCATCATCGTTTCGTGCTCCTGCTCCTGGGCTTGTCTGAAGATAACAAGAATGTCGTCTATATATCTAACATACAGTTTTACATCATGATTTTTTCTTAAATTCGTTAACATTTCTTTTTCCTGATGCTGTAAAAATATTTCTGACAAAATTGCCGAAAGTGGACTTCCCATAGCTAAACCATCTGTTTGTTCGTAAAATCTATTGTTGAATCAAAAATAATTTTGCTTCAAAACAGTCACAAGTAATTTTACAATCTGATTGACATATTCATCGTCTAAACTATTCTGTAAAAGCCTACATTTAACAAGATCTACAGTTTCGGATACAGGAATGTTTGTGTACAGATTTGCGATATCAAATGAGACTAGCCTACTATTCGAATCTATATCTATGTTCTTGACACGTTCAACAAATTCATACCTATTCTTTACATTGTATACATGTTCTAATTCTAAATCATTGCTGAGCTTACTTGCTAACAATTTTGAAACATTGTAGGTAGGAGCACATTTAAAGTTAACTAATGGTCTGATGGGTACATTCTTCTTGTGTATTTTTGGGATCCCTTTCATCACGGGCGTTTTAGAATTTAGGATTTTCATCTTCTGTCGACATTCTTCGGGAATCACTCTGGTGCATCTCTTCACGACGTCGGACAGCTCTCTTTGGTACTTCTGCGTTGGATCCTTTTTAGCTCTTTGAAGTTATTTTCTTTGATGAAATCTTCCGTCTTCTTTATATATTCTTCTTTTCCGAGCACTACAATGGCGTTGCTTTTGTCTGCTTTCACAACGATTGAGCTATTCTCTTCCAGTTTCTTCTTTATTTTGCTGCACGTCTTCAGTTCTTAATTTCTGCTGGGATCTATGTGTCCTTGGCTGGTGAAATCGTTGGCTGTTACTTCCTTCCGAACGGCATAATGGTCTACGTCTCTGAGTGATTTTACATTTGCTTCAACTTCAGTAGCTAGTAGTTCGTTTTCGCCCTTCTTCTTCATTGGGAAATTGTACTTCATTCCGTAGTTCAGTATTTTCGTTTCTTCTTCACTGAATTGAATGTCTGTAAGGTTGATGACTCTCTTCTGGAATTTGTGTTCTGTACTGGTCCTATCCAAGTCTTTATTAGGTGTATTCTTCTCTACGAGTTTGTCTAATTTGTAGTTTATCCGTAAATATTTCCTGTCCATGGCATCTTCAACCTCTTCACTGACGACTTCGTGTAGTAAATTCCATGCTATTAGTCCGTATGATCTCAAAAATTGTAGGTGGATGTCGTAGGCAATCTGGTTCAGTTCTTCTTTTTCACAGTAAAGTTGTTTGATCATATTTTGGATGAATAATACCTCTCCTTGTTCCTTGGTTCTTTTAGCGGCAGTAGTTTACAGTTGACTTTGATTTTAGCGTATTGTGGTGTAATTCTCTTCTTGATGCATTCTTTGTTTGAAGTAAATATCTGCAATCTTCATGGAAATCTTGATTCTTGTATCCCTATATTTTGCTGCTAATTTTGCTTGACTAGCTTCACTAAATAACTTCTTGATCAGCATTGTACGTGTTATTAAATTTACTTAAAGTAAATAAAAGAAACGTCTTAAAACACTTAAAACATATATTTACGCTTATACTGTTACTCACAAGACGGTAAATATACAAAAAAGGTGGTAAGTAGTGATCGATTTCGATTGGACACTCCAATCATCATCAGACCCAATAGGCGAATGACAAGAATCTTGAATGGTGTCCCTACTTATACCCTATTGGCTACCGGAAGCACCGGCCAATACATTTTTATAAGTGCAACTGGAATCAAAATGTATTTGTTCATTGATCAACTTATTTCTATCTTTACATTTTTCCTTATAAATATACTATTCTTCCCAAGCATTCATTACATATCCTTTCTTACAATTCTTTAAAATATCTAGACTATCCTCCATTTTTCCTAGTGAGTGCCCATTTTGTAACAGGTGTTGTGCGACATTTGATCTTTCCGGTTTGATGTTCCTCCATGCAGATATGTGGTTTTTGAAGCGGTTAACGAAGTTCACAGTCTGTCCAATGTAGAAGCTATCACAATCGTCACAATTGATTTTATATATGCCTGAAGTGTCGAATTTGTTACAATCTTCTATTTTTGGATGCAGTATTTTACTCATGGTGTTCTGAGTCCTGTAGGCTATTGAAACTCCGTATTTCTTGAATCTGTTAGCAGTCCTTTGTGTTGTAGTCCCCGTGTAGCTAAATGTGATATATCTAGTGTTTTCCTCTTTTATCTCTTCTAATGTTGTTCTGCTGTGTAGTGTATTCTGTCTATCGATTTTCCTCCTCGTCTTCCTTGCGATGTCCTCTATCGTCTTGGTCCGAAATCCATTCACTTGAGCGATCTTCTTAATGGTGTCCAGTTCTTTTTTCCTATTGGTTTGGCTAAGTGGGATCTTATAGGCTCGGTACAGCATAGATCTAAAGGCTGCGGTCTTGTGGATTGTCGGATGGATAGACTTGTTGTTGATTGTAGTGTCCGTTTGCGTAGGTTTCCTGTAGATGTCAAACTCTATCTTGCTGTCTTTTCTCTCTAATGTGAGGTCCAGGAATTTGATCTTTTTGTTTTCTTCAAACTCGTTAGTAAAGGTGAGGTTCGGGTGGTGGTTGTTTTGTTTAGTGTCTGCATCATCGTTTCGTGCTCCTGCTCCTGGGCTTGTCTGAAGATAACAATAATGTCGTCTACATATCTAACATACAGTTTTACATCATGATTTTTTCTTAAATTCGTTAACATTTCTTTTTCCTGATGCTGTAAAAATATTTCTGACAAAATTGCCGAAAGTGGACTTCCCATAGCTAAACCATCTGTTTGTTCGTAAAATCTATTGTTGAATCAAAAATAATTTTGCTTCAAAACAGTCACAAGTAATTTTACAATCTGATTGACATATTCATCGTCTAAACTATTCGGTACTTACGTATTAAACGGAGGCCACAATTTGTCAGCGCGCTGCGGCGGTTATGTTAGGTTGGGTTATCGTAAATATTATGTGTGTAGGACTTTCCTCGCTTGGTTATGAATCGATACCAGACGAGTTATACTTTCTATTATGATAACCCAACCTAACATAACCGCCGCAGCGCGCTGACAAAATGTGTCCTCCGTTTAATACGTAAGTACCAACTATTCTGTAAAAGCCTACATTTAACAAGATCTACAGTTTCGGATACAGGAATGTTTGTGTACAGATTTGCGATATCAAATGAGACTAGCCTACTATTCGAATCTATATCTATGTTCTTGACACGTTCAACAAATTCATACCTATTCTTTACATTGTATACATGTTCTAATTCTAAATCATTGCTGAGCTTACTTGCTAACAATTTTGAAACATTGTAGGTAGGAGCACATTTAAAGTTAACTAATGGTCTGATGGGTACATTCTTCTTGTGTATTTTTGGGATCCCTTTCATCACGGGCGCTTTAGAATTTAGGATGTTCATCTTCTGTCGACATTCTTCGGGAATCACTCTGGTGCATCTCTTCACGACGTCGGACAGCTCTCTTTGGTACTTCTGCGTTGGATCCTTTTTCAGCTCTTTGAAGTTATTTTCTTTGATGAAATCTTCCGTCTTCTTTATATATTCTTCTTTTCCGAGCACTACAATGGCGTTGCTTTTGTCTGCTTTCACAACGATTGAGCTATTCTCTTCCAGTTTCTTCTTTATTTTGCTGCACGTCTTCAGTTCTTAATTTCTGCTGGGATCTATGTGTCCTTGGCTGGTGAAATCGTTGGCTGTTACTTCCTTCCGAACGGCATAATGGTCTACGTCTCTGAGTGATTTTACATTTGCTTCAACTTCAGTAGCTAGTAGTTCGTTGTCGCCCTTCTTCTTCATTGGGAAATTGTACTTCATTCCGTAGTTCAGTATTTTCGTTTCTTCTTCACTGAATTGAATGTCTGTAAGGTTGATGACTCTCTTCTGGAATTTGTGTTCTGTACTGGTCCTATCCAAGTCTTTATTAGGTGTATTCTTCTCTACGAGTTTGTCTAATTTGTAGTTTATCCGTAAATATTTCCTGTCCATGGCATCTTCAACCTCTTCACTGACGACTTCGTGTAGTAAATTCCATGCTATTAGTCCGTATGATCTCAAAAATTGTAGGTGGATGTCGTAGGCAATCTGGTTCAGTTCTTCTTTTTCACAGTAAAGTTGTTTGATCATATTTTGGATGAATAATACCTCTCCTTGTTCCTTGGTTCTTTTAGCGGCAGTAGTGTTACAGTTGACTTTGATTTTAGCGTATTGTGGTGTAATTCTCTTCTTGATGCATTCTTAGTTTGAAGTAAATATCTGCAATCTTCATGGAAATCTTGATTCTTGTATCCATATATTTTGCTGCTAATTTTGCTTGACTAGCTTCACTAAATAACTTCTTGATCAGCATTGTACGTGTTATTAAATTTACTTAAAGTAAATAAAAGAAACGTCTTAAAACACTTAAAACATATATTTACGCTTATACTGTTACTCACAAGACGGTAAATATACAAAAAAGGTGGTAAGTAGTGATCGATTTCGATTGGACACTCCAATCATCATCAGACCCAATAGGCGAATGACAAGAATCTTGAATGGTGTCCCTACTTATACCCTATTGGCTACCGGAAGCACCGGCCAATACATTTTTATAAGTGCAACTTGAATCAAAATGTATTTGTTCATTAATCAACTTATTTCTATCTTTACATTTTTCCTTATAAATATACAATTCTTCCCAAGCATTCATTACATATCCTTTCTTACAATTCTTTAAAATATCTAGACTATCCTCCATTTTTCCTAGTGAGTGCCCATTTTGTAACAGGTGTTGTGCGACATTTGATCTTTCCGGTTTGTTGTTCCTCCATGCAGATATGTGGTTTTTGAAGCGGTTAACGAAGTTCACAGTCTGTCCAATGTAGAAGCTATCACAATCGTCACAATTGATTTTATATATGCCTGAAGTGTCGAATTTGTTACAATCTTCTATTTTTGGATGCAGTATTTTACTCATGGTGTTCTGAGTCCTGTAGGCTATTGAAACTCCGTATTTCTTGAATCTGTTAGCAGTCCTTTGTGTTGTAGTCCCCGTGTAGCTAAATGTGATATATCTAGTGTTTTCCTCTTTTATCTCTTCTAATGTTGTTCTGCTGTGTAGTGTATTCTGTCTATCGATTTTCCTCCTCGTCTTCCTTGCGATGTCCTCTATCGTCTTGGTCCGAAATCCATTCACTTGAGCGATCTTCTTAATGGTGTCCAGTTCTTTTTTCCTATTGGTTTGGCTAAGTGGGATCTTATAGGCTCGGTACAGCATAGATCTAAAGGCTGCGGTCTTGTGGATTGTCGGATGGATAGACTTGTTGTTGATTGTAGTGTCCGTTTGCGTAGGTTTCCTGTAGATGTCAAACTCTATCTTGCTGTCTTTTCTCTCTAATGTGAGGTCCAGGAATTTGATCTTTTTGTTTTCTTCAATCTCGTTAGTAAAGGTGAGGTTCGGGTGGTGGTTGTTTAGTGTCTGCATCATCGTTTCGTGCTCCTGCTCCTGGGCTTGTCTGAAGATAACAAGAATGTCGTCTACATATCTAACATACAGTTTTACATCATGATTTTTTCTTAAATTCGTTAACATTTCTTTTTCCTGATGCTGTAAAAATATTTCTGACAAAATTGCCGAAAGTGGACTTCCCATAGCTAAACCATCTGTTTGTTCGTAAAATCTATTGTTGAATCAAAAATAATTTTGCTTCAAAACAGTCACAAGTAATTTTACAATCTGATTGACATATTCATCGTCTAAACTATTCTGTAAAAGCCTACATTTAACAAGATCTACAGTTTCGGATACAGGAATGTTTGTGTACAGATTTGCGATATCAAATGAGACTAGCCTACTATTCGAATCTATATCTATGTTCTTGACACGTTCAACAAATTCATACCTATTCTTTACATTGTATACATGTTCTAATTCTAAATCATTGCTGAGCTTACTTGCTAACAATTTTGAAACATTGTAGGTAGGAGCACATTTAAAGTTAACTAATGGTCTGATGGGTACATTCTTCTTGTGTATTTTTGGGATCCCTTTCATCACGGGCGCTTTAGAATTTAGGATGTTCATCTTCTGTCGACATTCTTCGGGAATCACTCTGGTGCATCTCTTCACGACGTCGGACAGCTCTCTTTGGTACTTCTGCGTTGGATCCTTTTTAGCTCTTTGAAGTTATTTTCTTTGATGAAATCTTCCGTCTTCTTTATATATTCTTCTTTTCCGAGCACTACAATGGCGTTGCTTTTGTCTGCTTTCACAACGATTGAGCTATTCTCTTCCAGTTTCTTCTTTATTTTGCTGCACGTCTTCAGTTCTTAATTTCTGCTGGGATCTATGTGTCCTTGGCTGGTGAAATCGTTGGCTGTTACTTCCTTCCGAACGGCATAATGGTCTACGTCTCTGAGTGATTTTACATTTGCTTCAACTTCAGTAGCTAGTAGTTCGTTTTCGCCCTTCTTCTTCATTGGGAAATTGTACTTCATTCCGTAGTTCAGTATTTTCGTTTCTTCTTCACTGAATTGAATGTCTGTAAGGTTGATGACTCTCTTCTGGAATTTGTGTTCTGTACTGGTCCTATCCAAGTCTTTATTAGGTGTATTCTTCTCTACGAGTTTGTCTAATTTGTAGTTTATCCGTAAATATTTCCTGTCCATGGCATCTTCAACCTCTTCACTGACGACTTCGTGTAGTAAATTCCATGCTATTAGTCCGTATGATCTCAAAAATTGTAGGTGGATGTCGTAGGCAATCTGGTTCAGTTCTTCTTTTTCACAGTAAAGTTGTTTGATCATATTTTGGATGAATAATACCTCTCCTTGTTCCTTGGTTCTTTTAGCGGCAGTAGTGTTACAGTTGACTTTGATTTTAGCGTATTGTGGTGTAATTCTCTTCTTGATGCATTCTTTGTTTGAAGTAAATATCTGCAATCTTCATGGAAATCTTGATTCTTGTATCCCTATATTTTGCTGCTAATTTTGCTTGACTAGCTTCACTAAATAACTTCTTGATCAGCATTGTACGTGTTATTAAATTTACTTAAAGTAAATAAAAGAAACGTCTTAAAACACTTAAAACATATATTTACGCTTATACTGTTACTCACAAGACGGTAAATATACAAAAAAGGTGGTAAGTAGTGATCGATTTCGATTGGACACTCCAATCATCATCAGACCCAATAGGCGAATGACAAGAATCTTGAATGGTGTCCCTACTTATACCCTATTGGCTACCGGAAGCACCGGCCAATACATTTTTATAAGTGCAACTTGAATCAAAATGTATTTGTTCATTAATCAACTTATTTCTATCTTTACATTTTTCCTTATAAATATACAATTCTTCCCAAGCATTCATTACATATCCTTTCTTACAATTCTTTAAAATATCTAGACTATCCTCCATTTTTCCTAGTGAGTGCCCATTTTGTAACAGGTGTTGTGCGACATTTGATCTTTCCGGTTTGTTGTTCCTCCATGCAGATATGTGGTTTTTGAAGCGGTTAACGAAGTTCACAGTCTGTCCAATGTAGAAGCTATCACAATCGTCACAATTGATTTTATATATGCCTGAAGTGTCGAATTTGTTACAATCTTCTATTTTTGGATGCAGTATTTTACTCATGGTGTTCTGAGTCCTGTAGGCTATTGAAACTCCGTATTTCTTGAATCTGTTAGCAATCCTTTGTGTTGTAGTCCCCGTGTAGCTAAATGTGATATATCTAGTGTTTTCCTCTTTTATCTCTTCTAATGTTGTTCTGCTGTGTAGTGTATTCTGTCTATCGATTTTCCTCCTCGTCTTCCTTGCGATGTCCTCTATCGTCTTGGTCCGAAATCCATTCACTTGAGCGATCTTCTTAATGGTGTCCAGTTCTTTTTTCCTATTGGTTTGGCTAAGTGGGATCTTATAGGCTCGGTACAGCATAGATCTAAAGGCTGCGGTCTTGTGGATTGTCGGATGGATAGACTTGTTGTTGATTGTAGTGTCCGTTTGCGTAGGTTTCCTGTAGATGTCAAACTCTATCTTGCTGTCTTTTCTCTCTAATGTGAGGTCCAGGAATTTGATCTTTTTGTTTTCTTCAATCTCGTTAGTAAAGGTGAGGTTCGGGTGGTGGTTGTTTAGTGTCTGCATCATCGTTTCGTGCTCCTGCTCCTGGGCTTGTCTGAAGATAACAAGAATGTCGTCTACATATCTAACATACAGTTTTACATCATGATTTTTTCTTAAATTCGTTAACATTTCTTTTTCCTGATGCTGTAAAAATATTTCTGACAAAATTGCCGAAAGTGGACTTCCCATAGCTAAACCATCTGTTTGTTCGTAAAATCTATTGTTGAATCAAAAATAATTTTGCTTCAAAACAGTCACAAGTAATTTTACAATCTGATTGACATATTCATCGTCTAAACTATTCTGTAAAAGCCTACATTTAACAAGATCTACAGTTTCGGATACAGGAATGTTTGTGTACAGATTTGCGATATCAAATGAGACTAGCCTACTATTCGAATCTATATCTATGTTCTTGACACGTTCAACAAATTCATACCTATTCTTTACATTGTATACATGTTCTAATTCTAAATCATTGCTGAGCTTACTTGCTAACAATTTTGAAACATTGTAGGTAGGAGCACATTTAAAGTTAACTAATGGTCTGATGGGTACATTCTTCTTGTGTATTTTTGGGATCCCTTTCATCACGGGCGCTTTAGAATTTAGGATGTTCATCTTCTGTCGACATTCTTCGGGAATCACTCTGGTGCATCTCTTCACGACGTCGGACAGCTCTCTTTGGTACTTCTGCGTTGGATCCTTTTTAGCTCTTTGAAGTTATTTTCTTTGATGAAATCTTCCGTCTTCTTTATATATTCTTCTTTTCCGAGCACTACAATGGCGTTGCTTTTGTCTGCTTTCACAACGATTGAGCTATTCTCTTCCAGTTTCTTCTTTATTTTGCTGCACGTCTTCAGTTCTTAATTTCTGCTGGGATCTATGTGTCCTTGGCTGGTGAAATCGTTGGCTGTTACTTCCTTCCGAACGGCATAATGGTCTACGTCTCTGAGTGATTTTACATTTGCTTCAACTTCAGTAGCTAGTAGTTCGTTTTCGCCCTTCTTCTTCATTGGGAAATTGTACTTCATTCCGTAGTTCAGTATTTTCGTTTCTTCTTCACTGAATTGAATGTCTGTAAGGTTGATGACTCTCTTCTGGAATTTGTGTTCTGTACTGGTCCTATCCAAGTCTTTATTAGGTGTATTCTTCTCTACGAGTTTGTCTAATTTGTAGTTTATCCGTAAATATTTCCTGTCCATGGCATCTTCAACCTCTTCACTGACGACTTCGTGTAGTAAATTCCATGCTATTAGTCCGTATGATCTCAAAAATTGTAGGTGGATGTCGTAGGCAATCTGGTTCAGTTCTTCTTTTTCACAGTAAAGTTGTTTGATCATATTTTGGATGAATAATACCTCTCCTTGTTCCTTGGTTCTTTTAGCGGCAGTAGTGTTACAGTTGACTTTGATTTTAGCGTATTGTGGTGTAATTCTCTTCTTGATGCATTCTTTGTTTGAAGTAAATATCTGCAATCTTCAAGGAAATCTTGATTCTTGTATCCCTATATTTTGCTGCTAATTTTGCTTGACTAGCTTCACTAAATAACTTCTTGATCAGCATTGTACGTGTTATTAAATTTACTTAAAGTAAATAAAAGAAACGTCTTAAAACACTTAAAACATATATTTACGCTTATACTGTAACTCACAAGACGGTAAATATACAAAAAAGGTGGTAAGTAGTGATCGATTTCGATTGGACACTCCAATCATCATCAGACCCAATAGGCGAATGACAAGAATCTTGAATGGCGTCCCTACTTATACCCTATTGGCTACCGAAAGCACCGGCCAATACATTTTTATAAGTGCAACTGGAATCAAAATGTATTTGTTCATTAATCAACTTATTTCTATCTTTACATTTTTCCTTATAAATATACAATTCTTCCCAAGCATTCATTACATATCCTTTCTTACAATTCTTTAAAATATCTAGACTATCCTCCATTTTTCCTAGTGAGTGCCCATTTTGTAACAGGTGTTGTGCGACATTTGATCTTTCCGGTTTGTTGTTCCTCCATGCAGATATGTGGTTTTTGAAGCGGTTAACGAAGTTCACAGTCTGTCCAATGTAGAAGCTATCACAATCGTCACAATTGATTTTATATATGCCTGAAGTGTCGAATTTGTTACAATCTTCTATTTTTGGATGCAGTATTTTACTCATGGTGTTCTGAGTCCTGTAGGCTATTGAAACTCCGTATTTCTTGAATCTGTTAGCAGTCCTTTGTGTTGTAGTCCCCGTGTAGCTAAATGTGATATATCTAGTGTTTTCCTCTTTTATCTCTTCTAATGTTGTTCTGCTGTGTAGTGTATTCTGTCTATCGATTTTCCTCCTCGTCTTCCTTGCGATGTCCTCTATCGTCTTGGTCCGAAATCCATTCACTTGAGCGATCTTCTTAATGGTGTCCAGTTCATTTTTCCTATTGGTTTGGCTAAGTGGGATCTTATAGGCTCGGTACAGCATAGATCTAAAGGCTGCGGTCTTGTGGATTGTCGGATGGATAGACTTGTTGTTGATTGTAGTGTCCGTTTGCGTAGGTTTCCTGTAGATGTCAAACTCTATCTTGCTGTCTTTTCTCTCTAATGTGAGGTCCAGGAATTTGATCTTTTTGTTTTCTTCAAACTCGTAAACTAGTAAAGGTGAGGTTCGGGTGGTGGTTGTTTAGTGTCTGCATCATCGTTTCGTGCTCCTGCTCCTGGGCTTGTCTGAAGATAACAAGAATGTCGTCTATATATCTAACATACAGTTTTACATCATGATTTTTTCTTAAATTCGTTAACATTTCTTTTTCCTGATGCTGTAAAAATATTTCTGACAAAATTGCCGAAAGTGGACTTCCCATAGCTAAACCATCTGTTTGTTCGTAAAATCTATTGTTGAATCAAAAATAATTTTGCTTCAAAACAGTCACAAGTAATTTTACAATCTGATTGACATATTCATCGTCTAAACTATTCTGTAAAAGCCTACATTTAACAAGATCTACAGTTTCGGATACAGGAATGTTTGTGTACAGATTTGCGATATCAAATGAGACTAGCCTACTATTCGAATCTATATCTATGTTCTTGACACGTTCAACAAATTCATACCTATTCTTTACATTGTATACATGTTCTAATTCTAAATCATTGCTGAGCTTACTTGCTAACAATTTTGAAACATTGTAGGTAGGAGCACATTTAAAGTTAACTAATGGTCTGATGGGTACATTCTTCTTGTGTATTTTTGGGATCCCTTTCATCACGGGCGCTTTAGAATTTAGGATGTTCATCTTCTGTCGACATTCTTCGGGAATCACTCTGGTGCATCTCTTCACGACGTCGGACAGCTCTCTTTGGTACTTCTGCGTTGGATCCTTTTTAGCTCTTTGAAGTTATTTTCTTTGATGAAATCTTCCGTCTTCTTTATATATTCTTCTTTTCCGAGCACTACAATGGCGTTGCTTTTGTCTGCTTTCACAACGATTGAGCTATTCTCTTCCAGTTTCTTCTTTATTTTGCTGCACGTCTTCAGTTCTTAATTTCTGCTGGGATCTATGTGTCCTTGGCTGGTGAAATCGTTGGCTGTTACTTCCTTCCGAACGGCATAATGGTCTACGTCTCTGAGTGATTTTACATTTGCTTCAACTTCAGTAGCTAGTAGTTCGTTTTCGCCCTTCTTCTTCATTGGGAAATTGTACTTCATTCCGTAGTTCAGTATTTTCGTTTCTTCTTCACTGAATTGAATGTCTGTAAGGTTGATGACTCTCTTCTGGAATTTGTGTTCTGTACTGGTCCTATCCAAGTCTTTATTAGGTGTATTCTTCTCTACGAGTTTGTCTAATTTGTAGTTTATCCGTAAATATTTCCTGTCCATGGCATCTACAACCTCTTCACTGACGACTTCGTGTAGTAAATTCCATGCTATTAGTCCGTATGATCTCAAAAATTGTAGGTGGATGTCGTAGGCAATCTGGTTCAGTTCTTCTTTTTCACAGTAAAGTTGTTTGATCATATTTTGGATGAATAATACCTCTCCTTGTTCCTTGGTTCTTTTAGCGGCAGTAGTGTTACAGTTGACTTTGATTTTAGCGTATTGTGGTGTAATTCTCTTCTTGATGCATTCTTTGTTTGAAGTAAATATCTGCAATCTTCATGGAAATCTTGATTCTTGTATCCCTATATTTTGCTGCTAATTTTGCTTGACTAGCTTCACTAAATAACTTCTTGATCAGCATTGTACGTGTTATTAAATTTACTTAAAGTAAATAAAAGAAACGTCTTAAAACACTTAAAACATATATTTACGCTTATACTGTTACTCACAAGACGGTAAATATACAAAAAAGGTGGTAAGTAGTGATCGATTTCGATTGGACACTCCAATCATCATCAGACCCAATAGGCGAATGACAAGAATCTTGAATGGTGTCCCTACTTATACCCTATTGGCTACCGGAAGCACCGGCCAATACATTTTTATAAGTGCAACTTGAATCAAAATGTATTTGTTCATTAATCAACTTATTTCTATCTTTACATTTTTCCTTATAAATATACAATTCTTCCCAAGCATTCATTACATATCCTTTCTTACAATTCTTTAAAATATCTAGACTATCCTCCATTTTTCCTAGTGAGTGCCCATTTTGTAACAGGTGTTGTGCGACATTTGATCTTTCCGGTTTGTTGTTCCTCCATGCAGATATGTGGTTTTTGAAGCGGTTAACGAAGTTCACAGTCTGTCCAATGTAGAAGCTATCACAATCGTCACAATTGATTTTATATATGCCTGAAGTGTCGAATTTGTTACAATCTTCTATTTTTGGATGCAGTATTTTACTCATGGTGTTCTGAGTCCTGTAGGCTATTGAAATCCCGTATTTCTTGAATCTGTTAGCAGTCCTTTGTGTTGTAGTCCCCGTGTAGCTAAATGTGATATATCTAGTGTTTTCCTCTTTTATCTCTTCTAATGTTGTTCTGCTGTGTAGTGTATTCTGTCTATCGATTTTCCTCCTCGTCTTCCTTGCGATGTCCTCTATCGTCTTGGTCCGAAATCCATTCACTTGAGCGATCTTCTTAATGGTGTCCAGTTCATTTTTCCTATTGGTTTGGCTAAGTGGGATCTTATAGGCTCGGTACAGCATAGATCTAAAGGCTGCGGTCTTGTGGATTGTCGGATGGATAGACTTGTTGTTGATTGTAGTGTCCGTTTGCGTAGGTTTCCTGTAGATGTCAAACTCTATCTTGCTGTCTTTTCTCTCTAATGTGAGGTCCAGGAATTTGATCTTTTTGTTTTCTTCAAACTCGTAAACTAGTAAAGGTAAGGTTCGGGTGGTGGTTGTTTAGTGTCTGCATCATCGTTTCGTGCTCCTGCTCCTGGGCTTGTCTGAAGATAACAAGAATGTCGTCTATATATCTAACATACAGTTTTACATCATGATTTTTTCTTAAATTCGTTAACATTTCTTTTTCCTGATGCTGTAAAAATATTTCTGACAAAATTGCCGAAAGTGGACTTCCCATAGCTAAACCATCTGTTTGTTCGTAAAATCTATTGTTGAATCAAAAATAATTTTGCTTCAAAACAGTCACAAGTAATTTTACAATCTGATTGACATATTCATCGTCTAAACTATTCTGTAAAAGCCTACATTTAACAAGATCTACAGTTTCGGATACAGGAATGTTTGTGTACAGATTTGCGATATCAAATGAGACTAGCCTACTATTCGAATCTATATCTATGTTCTTGACACGTTCAACAAATTCATACCTATTCTTTACATTGTATACATGTTCTAATTCTAAATCATTGCTGAGCTTACTTGCTAACAATTTTGAAACATTGTAGGTAGGAGCACATTTAAAGTTAACTAATGGTCTGATGGGTACATTCTTCTTGTGTATTTTTGGGATCCCTTTCATCACGGGCGCTTTAGAATTTAGGATGTTCATCTTCTGTCGACATTCTTCGGGAATCACTCTGGTGCATCTCTTCACGACGTCGGACAGCTCTCTTTGGTACTTCTGCGTTGGATCCTTTTTAGCTCTTTGAAGTTATTTTCTTTGATGAAATCTTCCGTCTTCTTTATATATTCTTCTTTTCCGAGCACTACAATGGCGTTGCTTTTGTCTGCTTTCACAACGATTGAGCTATTCTCTTCCAGTTTCTTCTTTATTTTGCTGCACGTCTTCAGTTCTTAATTTCTGCTGGGATCTATGTGTCCTTGGCTGGTGAAATCGTTGGCTGTTACTTCCTTCCGAACGGCATAATGGTCTACGTCTCTGAGTGATTTTACATTTGCTTCAACTTCAGTAGCTAGTAGTTCGTTTTCGCCCTTCTTCTTCATTGGGAAATTGTACTTCATTCCGTAGTTCAGTATTTTCGTTTCTTCTTCACTGAATTGAATGTCTGTAAGGTTGATGACTCTCTTCTGGAATTTGTGTTCTGTACTGGTCCTATCCAAGTCTTTATTAGGTGTATTCTTCTCTACGAGTTTGTCTAATTTGTAGTTTATCCGTAAATATTTCCTGTCCATGGCATCTTCAACCTCTTCACTGACGACTTCGTGTAGTAAATTCCATGCTATTAGTCCGTATGATCTCAAAAATTGTAGGTGGATGTCGTAGGCAATCTGGTTCAGTTCTTCTTTTTCACAGTAAAGTTGTTTGATCATATTTTGGATGAATAATACCTCTCCTTGTTCCTTGGTTCTTTTAGCGGCAGTAGTGTTACAGTTGACTTTGATTTTAGCGTATTGTGGTGTAATTCTCTTCTTGATGCATTCTTTGTTTGAAGTAAATATCTGCAATCTTCATGGAAATCTTGATTCTTGTATCCCTATATTTTGCTGCTAATTTTGCTTGACTAGCTTCACTAAATAACTTCTTGATCAGCATTGTACGTGTTATTAAATTTACTTAAAGTAAATAAAAGAAACGTCTTAAAACACTTAAAACATATATTTACGCTTATACTGTTACTCACAAGACGGTAAATATACAAAAAAGGTGGTAAGTAGTGATCGATTTCGATTGGACACTCCAATCATCATCAGACCCAATAGGCGAATGACAAGAATCTTGAATGGTGTCCCTACTTATACCCTATTGGCTACCGGAAGCACCGGCCAATACATTTTTATAAGTGCAACTTGAATCAAAATGTATTTGTTCATTAATCAACTTATTTCTATCTTTACATTTTTCCTTATAAATATACAATTCTTCCCAAGCATTCATTACATATCCTTTCTTACAATTCTTTAAAATATCTAGACTATCCTCCATTTTTCCTAGTGAGTGCCCATTTTGTAACAGGTGTTGTGCGACATTTGATCTTTCCGGTTTGTTGTTCCTCCATGCAGATATGTGGTTTTTGAAGCGGTTAACGAAGTTCACAGTCTGTCCAATGTAGAAGCTATCACAATCGTCACAATTGATTTTATATATGCCTGAAGTGTCGAATTTGTTACAATCTTCTATTTTTGGATGCAGTATTTTACTCATGGTGTTCTGAGTCCTGTAGGCTATTGAAACTCCGTATTTCTTGAATCTGTTAGCAATCCTTTGTGTTGTAGTCCCCGTGTAGCTAAATGTGATATATCTAGTGTTTTCCTCTTTTATCTCTTCTAATGTTGTTCTGCTGTGTAGTGTATTCTGTCTATCGATTTTCCTCCTCGTCTTCCTTGCGATGTCCTCTATCGTCTTGGTCCGAAATCCATTCACTTGAGCGATCTTCTTAATGGTGTCCAGTTCTTTTTTCCTATTGGTTTGGCTAAGTGGGATCTTATAGGCTCGGTACAGCATAGATCTAAAGGCTGCGGTCTTGTGGATTGTCGGATGGATAGACTTGTTGTTGATTGTAGTGTCCGTTTGCGTAGGTTTCCTGTAGATGTCAAACTCTATCTTGCTGTCTTTTCTCTCTAATGTGAGGTCCAGGAATTTGATCTTTTTGTTTTCTTCAATCTCGTTAGTAAAGGTGAGGTTCGGGTGGTGGTTGTTTAGTGTCTGCATCATCGTTTTGTGCTCCTGCTCCTGGGCTTGTCTGAAGATAACAAGAATGTCGTCTACATATCTAACATACAGTTTTACATCATGATTTTTTCTTAAATTCGTTAACATTTCTTTTTCCTGATGCTGTAAAAATATTTCTGACAAAATTGCCGAAAGTGGACTTCCCATAGCTAAACCATCTGTTTGTTCGTAAAATCTATTGTTGAATCAAAAATAATTTTGCTTCAAAACAGTCACAAGTAATTTTACAATCTGATTGACATATTCATCGTCTAAACTATTCTGTAAAAGCCTACATTTAACAAGATCTACAGTTTCGGATACAGGAATGTTTGTGTACAGATTTGCGATATCAAATGAGACTAGCCTACTATTCGAATCTATATCTATGTTCTTGACACGTTCAACAAATTCATACCTATTCTTTACATTGTATACATGTTCTAATTCTAAATCATTGCTGAGCTTACTTGCTAACAATTTTGAAACATTGTAGGTAGGAGCACATTTAAAGTTAACTAATGGTCTGATGGGTACATTCTTCTTGTGTATTTTTGGGATCCCTTTCATCACGGGCGCTTTAGAATTTAGGATGTTCATCTTCTGTCGACATTCTTCGGGAATCACTCTGGTGCATCTCTTCACGACGTCGGACAGCTCTCTTTGGTACTTCTGCGTTGGATCCTTTTTAGCTCTTTGAAGTTATTTTCTTTGATGAAATCTTCCGTCTTCTTTATATATTCTTCTTTTCCGAGCACTACAATGGCGTTGCTTTTGTCTGCTTTCACAACGATTGAGCTATTCTCTTCCAGTTTCTTCTTTATTTTGCTGCACGTCTTCAGTTCTTAATTTCTGCTGGGATCTATGTGTCCTTGGCTGGTGAAATCGTTGGCTGTTACTTCCTTCCGAACGGCATAATGGTCTACGTCTCTGAGTGATTTTACATTTGCTTCAACTTCAGTAGCTAGTAGTTCGTTTTCGCCCTTCTTCTTCATTGGGAAATTGTACTTCATTCCGTAGTTCAGTATTTTCGTTTCTTCTTCACTGAATTGAATGTCTGTAAGGTTGATGACTCTCTTCTGGAATTTGTGTTCTGTACTGGTCCTATCCAAGTCTTTATTAGGTGTATTCTTCTCTACGAGTTTGTCTAATTTGTAGTTTATCCGTAAATATTTCCTGTCCATGGCATCTTCAACCTCTTCACTGACGACTTCGTGTAGTAAATTCCATGCTATTAGTCCGTATGATCTCAAAAATTGTAGGTGGATGTCGTAGGCAATCTGGTTCAGTTCTTCTTTTTCACAGTAAAGTTGTTTGATCATATTTTGGATGAATAATACCTCTCCTTGTTCCTTGGTTCTTTTAGCGGCAGTAGTGTTACAGTTGACTTTGATTTTAGCGTATTGTGGTGTAATTCTCTTCTTGATGCATTCTTTGTTTGAAGTAAATATCTGCAATCTTCAAGGAAATCTTGATTCTTGTATCCCTATATTTTGCTGCTAATTTTGCTTGACTAGCTTCACTAAATAACTTCTTGATCAGCATTGTACGTGTTATTAAATTTACTTAAAGTAAATAAAAGAAACGTCTTAAAACACTTAAAACATATATTTACGCTTATACTGTTACTCACAAGACGGTAAATATACAAAAAAGGTGGTAAGTAGTGATCGATTTCGATTGGACACTCCAATCATCATCAGACCCAATAGGCGAATGACAAGAATCTTGAATGGCGTCCCTACTTATACCCTATTGGCTACCGAAAGCACCGGCCAATACATTTTTATAAGTGCAACTGGAATCAAAATGTATTTGTTCATTAATCAACTTATTTCTATCTTTACATTTTTCCTTATAAATATACAATTCTTCCCAAGCATTCATTACATATCCTTTCTTACAATTCTTTAAAATATCTAGACTATCCTCCATTTTTCCTAGTGAGTGCCCATTTTGTAACAGGTGTTGTGCGACATTTGATCTTTCCGGTTTGTTGTTCCTCCATGCAGATATGTGGTTTTTGAAGCGGTTAACGAAGTTCACAGTCTGTCCAATGTAGAAGCTATCACAATCGTCACAATTGATTTTATATATGCCTGAAGTGTCGAATTTGTTACAATCTTCTATTTTTGGATGCAGTATTTTACTCATGGTGTTCTGAGTCCTGTAGGCTATTGAAACTCCGTATTTCTTGAATCTGTTAGCAGTCCTTTGTGTTGTAGTCCCCGTGTAGCTAAATGTGATATATCTAGTGTTTTCCTCTTTTATCTCTTCTAATGTTGTTCTGCTGTGTAGTGTATTCTGTCTATCGATTTTCCTCCTCGTCTTCCTTGCGATGTCCTCTATCGTCTTGGTCCGAAATCCATTCACTTGAGCGATCTTCTTAATGGTGTCCAGTTCATTTTTCCTATTGGTTTGGCTAAGTGGGATCTTATAGGCTCGGTACAGCATAGATCTAAAGGCTGCGGTCTTGTGGATTGTCGGATGGATAGACTTGTTGTTGATTGTAGTGTCCGTTTGCGTAGGTTTCCTGTAGATGTCAAACTCTATCTTGCTGTCTTTTCTCTCTAATGTGAGGTCCAGGAATTTGATCTTTTTGTTTTCTTCAAACTCGTAAACTAGTAAAGGTGAGGTTCGGGTGGTGGTTGTTTAGTGTCTGCATCATCGTTTCGTGCTCCTGCTCCTGGGCTTGTCTGAAGATAACAAGAATGTCGTCTATATATCTAACATACAGTTTTACATCATGATTTTTTCTTAAATTCGTTAACATTTCTTTTTCCTGATGCTGTAAAAATATTTCTGACAAAATTGCCGAAAGTGGACTTCCCATAGCTAAACCATCTGTTTGTTCGTAAAATCTATTGTTGAATCAAAAATAATTTTGCTTCAAAACAGTCACAAGTAATTTTACAATCTGATTGACATATTCATCGTCTAAACTATTCTGTAAAAGCCTACATTTAACAAGATCTACAGTTTCGGATACAGGAATGTTTGTGTACAGATTTGCGATATCAAATGAGACTAGCCTACTATTCGAATCTATATCTATGTTCTTGACACGTTCAACAAATTCATACCTATTCTTTACATTGTATACATGTTCTAATTCTAAATCATTGCTGAGCTTACTTGCTAACAATTTTGAAACATTGTAGGTAGGAGCACATTTAAAGTTAACTAATGGTCTGATGGGTACATTCTTCTTGTGTATTTTTGGGATCCCTTTCATCACGGGCGCTTTAGAATTTAGGATGTTCATCTTCTGTCGACATTCTTCGGGAATCACTCTGGTGCATCTCTTCACGACGTCGGACAGCTCTCTTTGGTACTTCTGCGTTGGATCCTTTTTAGCTCTTTGAAGTTATTTTCTTTGATGAAATCTTCCGTCTTCTTTATATATTCTTCTTTTCCGAGCACTACAATGGCGTTGCTTTTGTCTGCTTTCACAACGATTGAGCTATTCTCTTCCAGTTTCTTCTTTATTTTGCTGCACGTCTTCAGTTCTTAATTTCTGCTGGGATCTATGTGTCCTTGGCTGGTGAAATCGTTGGCTGTTACTTCCTTCCGAACGGCATAATGGTCTACGTCTCTGAGTGATTTTACATTTGCTTCAACTTCAGTAGCTAGTAGTTCGTTTTCGCCCTTCTTCTTCATTGGGAAATTGTACTTCATTCCGTAGTTCAGTATTTTCGTTTCTTCTTCACTGAATTGAATGTCTGTAAGGTTGATGACTCTCTTCTGGAATTTGTGTTCTGTACTGGTCCTATCCAAGTCTTTATTAGGTGTATTCTTCTCTACGAGTTTGTCTAATTTGTAGTTTATCCGTAAATATTTCCTGTCCATGGCATCTTCAACCTCTTCACTGACGACTTCGTGTAGTAAATTCCATGCTATTAGTCCGTATGATCTCAAAAATTGTAGGTGGATGTCGTAGGCAATCTGGTTCAGTTCTTCTTTTTCACAGTAAAGTTGTTTGATCATATTTTGGATGAATAATACCTCTCCTTGTTCCTTGGTTCTTTTAGCGGCAGTAGTGTTACAGTTGACTTTGATTTTAGCGTATTGTGGTGTAATTCTCTTCTTGATGCATTCTTTGTTTGAAGTAAATATCTGCAATCTTCATGGAAATCTTGATTCTTGTATCCCTATATTTTGCTGCTAATTTTGCTTGACTAGCTTCACTAAATAACTTCTTGATCAGCATTGTACGTGTTATTAAATTTACTTAAAGTAAATAAAAGAAACGTCTTAAAACACTTAAAACATATATTTACGCTTATACTGTTACTCACAAGACGGTAAATATACAAAAAAGGTGGTAAGTAGTGATCGATTTCGATTGGACACTCCAATCATCATCAGACCCAATAGGCGAATGACAAGAATCTTGAATGGTGTCCCTACTTATACCCTATTGGCTACCGGAAGCACCGGCCAATACATTTTTATAAGTGCAACTTGAATCAAAATGTATTTGTTCATTAATCAACTTATTTCTATCTTTACATTTTTCCTTATAAATATACAATTCTTCCCAAGCATTCATTACATATCCTTTCTTACAATTCTTTAAAATATCTAGACTATCCTCCATTTTTCCTAGTGAGTGCCCATTTTGTAACAGGTGTTGTGCGACATTTGATCTTTCCGGTTTGTTGTTCCTCCATGCAGATATGTGGTTTTTGAAGCGGTTAACGAAGTTCACAGTCTGTCCAATGTAGAAGCTATCACAATCGTCACAATTGATTTTATATATGCCTGAAGTGTCGAATTTGTTACAATCTTCTATTTTTGGATGCAGTATTTTACTCATGGTGTTCTGAGTCCTGTAGGCTATTGAAACTCCGTATTTCTTGAATCTGTTAGCAGTCCTTTGTGTTGTAGTCCCCGTGTAGCTAAATGTGATATATCTAGTGTTTTCCTCTTTTATCTCTTCTAATGTTGTTCTGCTGTGTAGTGTATTCTGTCTATCGATTTTCCTCCTCGTCTTCCTTGCGATGTCCTCTATCGTCTTGGTCCGAAATCCATTCACTTGAGCGATCTTCTTAATGGTGTCCAGTTCATTTTTCCTATTGGTTTGGCTAAGTGGGATCTTATAGGCTCGGTACAGCATAGATCTAAAGGCTGCGGTCTTGTGGATTGTCGGATGGATAGACTTGTTGTTGATTGTAGTGTCCGTTTGCGTAGGTTTCCTGTAGATGTCAAACTCTATCTTGCTGTCTTTTCTCTCTAATGTGAGGTCCAGGAATTTGATCTTTTTGTTTTCTTCAAACTCGTAAACTAGTAAAGGTGAGGTTCGGGTGGTGGTTGTTTAGTGTCTGCATCATCGTTTCGTGCTCCTGCTCCTGGGCTTGTCTGAAGATAACAAGAATGTCGTCTATATATCTAACATACAGTTTTACATCATGATTTTTTCTTAAATTCGTTAACATTTCTTTTTCCTGATGCTGTAAAAATATTTCTGACAAAATTGCCGAAAGTGGACTTCCCATAGCTAAACCATCTGTTTGTTCGTAAAATCTATTGTTGAATCAAAAATAATTTTGCTTCAAAACAGTCACAAGTAATTTTACAATCTGATTGACATATTCATCGTCTAAACTATTCTGTAAAAGCCTACATTTAACAAGATCTACAGTTTCGGATACAGGAATGTTTGTGTACAGATTTGCGATATCAAATGAGACTAGCCTACTATTCGAATCTATATCTATGTTCTTGACACGTTCAACAAATTCATACCTATTCTTTACATTGTATACATGTTCTAATTCTAAATCATTGCTGAGCTTACTTGCTAACAATTTTGAAACATTGTAGGTAGGAGCACATTTAAAGTTAACTAATGGTCTGATGGGTACATTCTTCTTGTGTATTTTTGGGATCCCTTTCATCACGGGCGCTTTAGAATTTAGGATGTTCATCTTCTGTCGACATTCTTCGGGAATCACTCTGGTGCATCTCTTCACGACGTCGGACAGCTCTCTTTGGTACTTCTGCGTTGGATCCTTTTTAGCTCTTTGAAGTTATTTTCTTTGATGAAATCTTCCGTCTTCTTTATATATTCTTCTTTTCCGAGCACTACAATGGCGTTGCTTTTGTCTGCTTTCACAACGATTGAGCTATTCTCTTCCAGTTTCTTCTTTATTTTGCTGCACGTCTTCAGTTCTTAATTTCTGCTGGGATCTATGTGTCCTTGGCTGGTGAAATCGTTGGCTGTTACTTCCTTCCGAACGGCATAATGGTCTACGTCTCTGAGTGATTTTACATTTGCTTCAACTTCAGTAGCTAGTAGTTCGTTTTCGCCCTTCTTCTTCATTGGGAAATTGTACTTCATTCCGTAGTTCAGTATTTTCGTTTCTTCTTCACTGAATTGAATGTCTGTAAGGTTGATGACTCTCTTCTGGAATTTGTGTTCTGTACTGGTCCTATCCAAGTCTTTATTAGGTGTATTCTTCTCTACGAGTTTGTCTAATTTGTAGTTTATCCGTAAATATTTCCTGTCCATGGCATCTTCAACCTCTTCACTGACGACTTCGTGTAGTAAATTCCATGCTATTAGTCCGTATGATCTCAAAAATTGTAGGTGGATGTCGTAGGCAATCTGGTTCAGTTCTTCTTTTTCACAGTAAAGTTGTTTGATCATATTTTGGATGAATAATACCTCTCCTTGTTCCTTGGTTCTTTTAGCGGCAGTAGTGTTACAGTTGACTTTGATTTTAGCGTATTGTGGTGTAATTCTCTTCTTGATGCATTCTTTGTTTGAAGTAAATATCTGCAATCTTCATGGAAATCTTGATTCTTGTATCCCTATATTTTGCTGCTAATTTTGCTTGACTAGCTTCACTAAATAACTTCTTGATCAGCATTGTACGTGTTATTAAATTTACTTAAAGTAAATAAAAGAAACGTCTTAAAACACTTAAAACATATATTTACGCTTATACTGTTACTCACAAGACGGTAAATATACAAAAAAGGTGGTAAGTAGTGATCGATTTCGATTGGACACTCCAATCATCATCAGACCCAATAGGCGAATGACAAGAATCTTGAATGGTGTCCCTACTTATACCCTATTGGCTACCGGAAGCACCGGCCAATACATTTTTATAAGTGCAACTTGAATCAAAATGTATTTGTTCATTAATCAACTTATTTCTATCTTTACATTTTTCCTTATAAATATACAATTCTTCCCAAGCATTCATTACATATCCTTTCTTACAATTCTTTAAAATATCTAGACTATCCTCCATTTTTCCTAGTGAGTGCCCATTTTGTAACAGGTGTTGTGCGACATTTGATCTTTCCGGTTTGTTGTTCCTCCATGCAGATATGTGGTTTTTGAAGCGGTTAACGAAGTTCACAGTCTGTCCAATGTAGAAGCTATCACAATCGTCACAATTGATTTTATATATGCCTGAAGTGTCGAATTTGTTACAATCTTCTATTTTTGGATGCAGTATTTTACTCATGGTGTTCTGAGTCCTGTAGGCTATTGAAACTCCGTATTTCTTGAATCTGTTAGCAATCCTTTGTGTTGTAGTCCCCGTGTAGCTAAATGTGATATATCTAGTGTTTTCCTCTTTTATCTCTTCTAATGTTGTTCTGCTGTGTAGTGTATTCTGTCTATCGATTTTCCTCCTCGTCTTCCTTGCGATGTCGTCTATCGTCTTGGTCCGAAATCCATTCACTTGAGCGATCTTCTTAATGGTGTCCAGTTCTTTTTTCCTATTGGTTTGGCTAAGTGGGATCTTATAGGCTCGGTACAGCATAGATCTAAAGGCTGCGGTCTTGTGGATTGTCGGATGGATAGACTTGTTGTTGATTGTAGTGTCCGTTTGCGTAGGTTTCCTGTAGATGTCAAACTCTATCTTGCTGTCTTTTCTCTCTAATGTGAGGTCCAGGAATTTGATCTTTTTGTTTTCTTCAATCTCGTTAGTAAAGGTGAGGTTCGGGTGGTGGTTGTTTAGTGTCTGCATCATCGTTTTGTGCTCCTGCTCCTGGGCTTGTCTGAAGATAACAAGAATGTCGTCTACATATCTAACATACAGTTTTACATCATGATTTTTTCTTAAATTCGTTAACATTTCTTTTTCCTGATGCTGTAAAAATATTTCTGACAAAATTGCCGAAAGTGGACTTCCCATAGCTAAACCATCTGTTTGTTCGTAAAATCTATTGTTGAATCAAAAATAATTTTGCTTCAAAACAGTCACAAGTAATTTTACAATCTGATTGACATATTCATCGTCTAAACTATTCTGTAAAAGCCTACATTTAACAAGATCTACAGTTTCGGATACAGGAATGTTTGTGTACAGATTTGCGATATCAAATGAGACTAGCCTACTATTCGAATCTATATCTATGTTCTTGACACGTTCAACAAATTCATACCTATTCTTTACATTGTATACATGTTCTAATTCTAAATCATTGCTGAGCTTACTTGCTAACAATTTTGAAACATTGTAGGTAGGAGCACATTTAAAGTTAACTAATGGTCTGATGGGTACATTCTTCTTGTGTATTTTTGGGATCCCTTTCATCACGGGCGCTTTAGAATTTAGGATGTTCATCTTCTGTCGACATTCTTCGGGAATCACTCTGGTGCATCTCTTCACGACGTCGGACAGCTCTCTTTGGTACTTCTGCGTTGGATCCTTTTTAGCTCTTTGAAGTTATTTTCTTTGATGAAATCTTCCGTCTTCTTTATATATTCTTCTTTTCCGAGCACTACAATGGCGTTGCTTTTGTCTGCTTTCACAACGATTGAGCTATTCTCTTCCAGTTTCTTCTTTATTTTGCTGCACGTCTTCAGTTCTTAATTTCTGCTGGGATCTATGTGTCCTTGGCTGGTGAAATCGTTGGCTGTTACTTCCTTCCGAACGGCATAATGGTCTACGTCTCTGAGTGATTTTACATTTGCTTCAACTTCAGTAGCTAGTAGTTCGTTTTCGCCCTTCTTCTTCATTGGGAAATTGTACTTCATTCCGTAGTTCAGTATTTTCGTTTCTTCTTCACTGAATTGAATGTCTGTAAGGTTGATGACTCTCTTCTGGAATTTGTGTTCTGTACTGGTCCTATCCAAGTCTTTATTAGGTGTATTCTTCTCTACGAGTTTGTCTAATTTGTAGTTTATCCGTAAATATTTCCTGTCCATGGCATCTTCAACCTCTTCACTGACGACTTCGTGTAGTAAATTCCATGCTATTAGTCCGTATGATCTCAAAAATTGTAGGTGGATGTCGTAGGCAATCTGGTTCAGTTCTTCTTTTTCACAGTAAAGTTGTTTGATCATATTTTGGATGAATAATACCTCTCCTTGTTCCTTGGTTCTTTTAGCGGCAGTAGTGTTACAGTTGACTTTGATTTTAGCGTATTGTGGTGTAATTCTCTTCTTGATGCATTCTTTGTTTGAAGTAAATATCTGCAATCTTCAAGGAAATCTTGATTCTTGTATCCCTATATTTTGCTGCTAATTTTGCTTGACTAGCTTCACTAAATAACTTCTTGATCAGCATTGTACGTGTTATTAAATTTACTTAAAGTAAATAAAAGAAACGTCTTAAAACACTTAAAACATATATTTACGCTTATACTGTAACTCACAAGACGGTAAATATACAAAAAAGGTGGTAAGTAGTGATCGATTTCGATTGGACACTCCAATCATCATCAGACCCAATAGGCGAATGACAAGAATCTTGAATGGCGTCCCTACTTATACCCTATTGGCTACCGAAAGCACCGGCCAATACATTTTTATAAGTGCAACTGGAATCAAAATGTATTTGTTCATTAATCAACTTATTTCTATCTTTACATTTTTCCTTATAAATATACAATTCTTCCCAAGCATTCATTACATATCCTTTCTTACAATTCTTTAAAATATCTAGACTATCCTCCATTTTTCCTAGTGAGTGCCCATTTTGTAACAGGTGTTGTGCGACATTTGATCTTTCCGGTTTGTTGTTCCTCCATGCAGATATGTGGTTTTTGAAGCGGTTAACGAAGTTCACAGTCTGTCCAATGTAGAAGCTATCACAATCGTCACAATTGATTTTATATATGCCTGAAGTGTCGAATTTGTTACAATCTTCTATTTTTGGATGCAGTATTTTACTCATGGTGTTCTGAGTCCTGTAGGCTATTGAAACTCCGTATTTCTTGAATCTGTTAGCAGTCCTTTGTGTTGTAGTCCCCGTGTAGCTAAATGTGATATATCTAGTGTTTTCCTCTTTTATCTCTTCTAATGTTGTTCTGCTGTGTAGTGTATTCTGTCTATCGATTTTCCTCCTCGTCTTCCTTGCGATGTCCTCTATCGTCTTGGTCCGAAATCCATTCACTTGAGCGATCTTCTTAATGGTGTCCAGTTCATTTTTCCTATTGGTTTGGCTAAGTGGGATCTTATAGGCTCGGTACAGCATAGATCTAAAGGCTGCGGTCTTGTGGATTGTCGGATGGATAGACTTGTTGTTGATTGTAGTGTCCGTTTGCGTAGGTTTCCTGTAGATGTCAAACTCTATCTTGCTGTCTTTTCTCTCTAATGTGAGGTCCAGGAATTTGATCTTTTTGTTTTCTTCAAACTCGTAAACTAGTAAAGGTGAGGTTCGGGTGGTGGTTGTTTAGTGTCTGCATCATCGTTTCGTGCTCCTGCTCCTGGGCTTGTCTGAAGATAACAAGAATGTCGTCTATATATCTAACATACAGTTTTACATCATGATTTTTTCTTAAATTCGTTAACATTTCTTTTTCCTGATGCTGTAAAAATATTTCTGACAAAATTGCCGAAAGTGGACTTCCCATAGCTAAACCATCTGTTTGTTCGTAAAATCTATTGTTGAATCAAAAATAATTTTGCTTCAAAACAGTCACAAGTAATTTTACAATCTGATTGACATATTCATCGTCTAAACTATTCTGTAAAAGCCTACATTTAACAAGATCTACAGTTTCGGATACAGGAATGTTTGTGTACAGATTTGCGATATCAAATGAGACTAGCCTACTATTCGAATCTATATCTATGTTCTTGACACGTTCAACAAATTCATACCTATTCTTTACATTGTATACATGTTCTAATTCTAAATCATTGCTGAGCTTACTTGCTAACAATTTTGAAACATTGTAGGTAGGAGCACATTTAAAGTTAACTAATGGTCTGATGGGTACATTCTTCTTGTGTATTTTTGGGATCCCTTTCATCACGGGCGCTTTAGAATTTAGGATGTTCATCTTCTGTCGACATTCTTCGGGAATCACTCTGGTGCATCTCTTCACGACGTCGGACAGCTCTCTTTGGTACTTCTGCGTTGGATCCTTTTTAGCTCTTTGAAGTTATTTTCTTTGATGAAATCTTCCGTCTTCTTTATATATTCTTCTTTTCCGAGCACTACAATGGCGTTGCTTTTGTCTGCTTTCACAACGATTGAGCTATTCTCTTCCAGTTTCTTCTTTATTTTGCTGCACGTCTTCAGTTCTTAATTTCTGCTGGGATCTATGTGTCCTTGGCTGGTGAAATCGTTGGCTGTTACTTCCTTCCGAACGGCATAATGGTCTACGTCTCTGAGTGATTTTACATTTGCTTCAACTTCAGTAGCTAGTAGTTCGTTGTCGCCCTTCTTCTTCATTGGGAAATTGTACTTCATTCCGTAGTTCAGTATTTTCGTTTCTTCTTCACTGAATTGAATGTCTGTAAGGTTGATGACTCTCTTCTGGAATTTGTGTTCTGTACTGGTCCTATCCAAGTCTTTATTAGGTGTATTCTTCTCTACGAGTTTGTCTAATTTGTAGTTTATCCGTAAATATTTCCTGTCCATGGCATCTTCAACCTCTTCACTGACGACTTCGTGTAGTAAATTCCATGCTATTAGTCCGTATGATCTCAAAAATTGTAGGTGGATGTCGTAGGCAATCTGGTTCAGTTCTTCTTTTTCACAGTAAAGTTGTTTGATCATATTTTGGATGAATAATACCTCTCCTTGTTCCTTGGTTCTTTTAGCGGCAGTAGTGTTACAGTTGACTTTGATTTTAGCGTATTGTGGTGTAATTCTCTTCTTGATGCATTCTTAGTTTGAAGTAAATATCTGCAATCTTCATGGAAATCTTGATTCTTGTATCCATATATTTTGCTGCTAATTTTGCTTGACTAGCTTCACTAAATAACTTCTTGATCAGCATTGTACGTGTTATTAAATTTACTTAAAGTAAATAAAAGAAACGTCTTAAAACACTTAAAACATATATTTACGCTTATACTGTTACTCACAAGACGGTAAATATACAAAAAAGGTGGTAAGTAGTGATCGATTTCGATTGGACACTCCAATCATCATCAGACCCAATAGGCGAATGACAAGAATCTTGAATGGCGTCCCTACTTATACCCTATTGGCTACCGAAAGCACCGGCCAATACATTTTTATAAGTGCAACTGGAATCAAAATGTATTTGTTCATTAATCAACTTATTTCTATCTTTACATTTTTCCTTATAAATATACAATTCTTCCCAAGCATTCATTACATATCCTTTCTTACAATTCTTTAAAATATCTAGACTATCCTCCATTTTTCCTAGTGAGTGCCCATTTTGTAACAGGTGTTGTGCGACATTTGATCTTTCCGGTTTGTTGTTCCTCCATGCAGATATGTGGTTTTTGAAGCGGTTAACGAAGTTCACAGTCTGTCCAATGTAGAAGCTATCACAATCGTCACAATTGATTTTATATATGCCTGAAGTGTCGAATTTGTTACAATCTTCTATTTTTGGATGCAGTATTTTACTCATGGTGTTCTGAGTCCTGTAGGCTATTGAAACTCCGTATTTCTTGAATCTGTTAGCAGTCCTTTGTGTTGTAGTCCCCGTGTAGCTAAATGTGATATATCTAGTGTTTTCCTCTTTTATCTCTTCTAATGTTGTTCTGCTGTGTAGTGTATTCTGTCTATCGATTTTCCTCCTCGTCTTCCTTGCGATGTCCTCTATCGTCTTGGTCCGAAATCCATTCACTTGAGCGATCTTCTTAATGGTGTCCAGTTCATTTTTCCTATTGGTTTGGCTAAGTGGGATCTTATAGGCTCGGTACAGCATAGATCTAAAGGCTGCGGTCTTGTGGATTGTCGGATGGATAGACTTGTTGTTGATTGTAGTGTCCGTTTGCGTAGGTTTCCTGTAGATGTCAAACTCTATCTTGCTGTCTTTTCTCTCTAATGTGAGGTCCAGGAATTTGATCTTTTTGTTTTCTTCAAACTCGTAAACTAGTAAAGGTGAGGTTCGGGTGGTGGTTGTTTAGTGTCTGCATCATCGTTTCGTGCTCCTGCTCCTGGGCTTGTCTGAAGATAACAAGAATGTCGTCTATATATCTAACATACAGTTTTACATCATGATTTTTTCTTAAATTCGTTAACATTTCTTTTTCCTGATGCTGTAAAAATATTTCTGACAAAATTGCCGAAAGTGGACTTCCCATAGCTAAACCATCTGTTTGTTCGTAAAATCTATTGTTGAATCAAAAATAATTTTGCTTCAAAACAGTCACAAGTAATTTTACAATCTGATTGACATATTCATCGTCTAAACTATTCTGTAAAAGCCTACATTTAACAAGATCTACAGTTTCGGATACAGGAATGTTTGTGTACAGATTTGCGATATCAAATGAGACTAGCCTACTATTCAAATCTATATCTATGTTCTTGACACGTTCAACAAATTCATACCTATTCTTTACATTGTATACATGTTCTAATTCTAAATCATTGCTGAGCTTACTTGCTAACAATTTTGAAACATTGTAGGTAGGAGCACATTTAAAGTTAACTAATGGTCTGATGGGTACATTCTTCTTGTGTATTTTTGGGATCCCTTTCATCACGGGCGCTTTAGAATTTAGGATGTTCATCTTCTGTCGACATTCTTCGGGAATCACTCTGGTGCATCTCTTCACGACGTCGGACAGCTCTCTTTGGTACTTCTGCGTTGGATCCTTTTTAGCTCTTTGAAGTTATTTTCTTTGATGAAATCTTCCGTCTTCTTTATATATTCTTCTTTTCCGAGCACTACAATGGCGTTGCTTTTGTCTGCTTTCACAACGATTGAGCTATTCTCTTCCAGTTTCTTCTTTATTTTGCTGCACGTCTTCAGTTCTTAATTTCTGCTGGGATCTATGTGTCCTTGGCTGGTGAAATCGTTGGCTGTTACTTCCTTCCGAACGGCATAATGGTCTACGTCTCTGAGTGATTTTACATTTGCTTCAACTTCAGTAGCTAGTAGTTCGTTTTCGCCCTTCTTCTTCATTGGGAAATTGTACTTCATTCCGTAGTTCAGTATTTTCGTTTCTTCTTCACTGAATTGAATGTCTGTAAGGTTGATGACTCTCTTCTGGAATTTGTGTTCTGTACTGGTCCTATCCAAGTCTTTATTAGGTGTATTCTTCTCTACGAGTTTGTCTAATTTGTAGTTTATCCGTAAATATTTCCTGTCCATGGCATCTTCAACCTCTTCACTGACGACTTCGTGTAGTAAATTCCATGCTATTAGTCCGTATGATCTCAAAAATTGTAGGTGGATGTCGTAGGCAATCTGGTTCAGTTCTTCTTTTTCACAGTAAAGTTGTTTGATCATATTTTGGATGAATAATACCTCTCCTTGTTCCTTGGTTCTTTTAGCGGCAGTAGTGTTACAGTTGACTTTGATTTTAGCGTATTGTGGTGTAATTCTCTTCTTGATGCATTCTTTGTTTGAAGTAAATATCTGCAATCTTCATGGAAATCTTGATTCTTGTATCCCTATATTTTGCTGCTAATTTTGCTTGACTAGCTTCACTAAATAACTTCTTGATCAGCATTGTACGTGTTATTAAATTTACTTAAAGTAAATAAAAGAAACGTCTTAAAACACTTAAAACATATATTTACGCTTATACTGTTACTCACAAGACGGTAAATATACAAAAAAGGTGGTAAGTAGTGATCGATTTCGATTGGACACTCCAATCATCATCAGACCCAATAGGCGAATGACAAGAATCTTGAATGGCGTCCCTACTTATACCCTATTGGCTACCGGAAGCACCGGCCAATACATTTTTATAAGTGCAACTGGAATCAAAATGTATTTGTTCATTAATCAACCTATTTCTATCTTTACATTTTTCCTTATAAATATACAATTCTTCCCAAGCATTCATTACATATCCTTTCTTACAATTCTTTAAAATATCTAGACTATCCTCCATTTTTCCTAGTGAGTGCCCATTTTGTAACAGGTGTTGTGCGACATTTGATCTTTCCGGTTTGTTGTTCTTCCATGCAGATATGTGGTTTTTGAAGCGGTTAACGAAGTTCACAGTCTGTCCAATGTAGAAGCTATCACAATCGTCACAATTGATTTTATATATGCCTGAAGTGTCGAATTTGTTACAATCTTCTATTTTTGGATGCAGTATTTTACTCATGGTGTTCTGAGTCCTGTAGGCTATTGAAACTCCGTATTTCTTGAATCTGTTAGCAGTCCTTTGTGTTGTAGTCCCCGTGTAGCTAAATGTGATATATCTAGTGTTTTCCTCTTTTATCTCTTCTAATGTTGTTCTGCTGTGTAGTGTATTCTGTCTATCGATTTTCCTCCTCGTCTTCCTTGCGATGTCCTCTATCGTCTTGGTCCGAAATCCATTCACTTGAGCGATCTTCTAAATGGTGTCCAGTTCTTTTTTCCTATAGGTTTGGCTAAGTGGGATCTTATAGGCTCGGTACAGCATAGATCTAAAGGCTGCGGTCTTGTGGATTGTCGGATGGATAGACTTGTTGTTGATTGTAGTGTCCGTTTGCGTAGGTTTCCTGTAGATGTCAAACTCTATCTTGCTGTCTTTTCTCTCTAATGTGAGGTCCAGGAATTTGATCTTTTTGTTTTCTTCAAACTCGTTAGTAATGGTTAGGTTCGGGTGGTGGTTGTTTAGTGTCTGCATCATCGTTTCGTGCTCCTGCTCTTGGGCTTGTCTGAAGATAACAAGAATGTCGTCTACATATCTAACATACAGTTTTACATCATGATTTTTTCTTAAATTCGTTAACATTTCTTTTTCCTGATGCTGTAAAAATATTTCTGACAAAATTGCCGAAAGTGGACTTCCCATAGCTAAACCATCTGTTTGTTCGTAAAATCTATTGTTAAATCTAAAATAATTTTGCTTCAAAACAGTCACAAGTAATTTTACAATCTGATTGACATATTCATCGTCTAAACTATTCTGTAAAAGCCTACATTTAACAAGATCTACAGTTTCGGATACAGGTATGTTTGTGTACAGATTTGCGATATCAAATGAGACTAGCCTACTATTCGAATCTATGTCTATGTTCTTGACACGTTCAACAAATTCATAACTATTCTTTACATTGTATACATATTCTAATTCTAAATCATTGCTGAGCTTACTTGCTAACAATTTTGAAACATTGTAGGTAGGAGCACATTTAAAGTTAACTAATGGTCTGATGGGTACATTCTTCTTGTGTATTTTTGGGATCCCTTTCATCACGGGCGCTTTAGAATTTAGGATGTTCATCTTCTGTCGACATTCTTCGGGAATCACTCTGGTGCATCTCTTCACGACGTCGGACAGCTCTCTTTGGTACTTCTGCGTTGGATCCTTTTTCAGCTCTTTGAAGTTATTTTCTTTGATGAAATCTTCCGTCTTCTTTATATATTCTTCTTTTCCGAGCACTACAATGGCGTTGCTTTTGTCTGCTTTCACAACGATTGAGCTATTCTCTTCCAGTTTCTTCTTTATTTTGCTGCACGTCTTCAGTTCTTAATTTCTGCTGGGATCTATGTGTCCTTGGCTGGTGAAATCGTTGGCTGTTACTTCCTTCCGAACGGCATAATGGTCTACGTCTCTGAGTGATTTTACATTTGCTTCAACTTCAGTAGCTAGTAGTTCGTTTTCGCCCTTCTTCTTCATTGGGAAATTGTACTTCATTCCGTAGTTCAGTATTTTCGTTTCTTCTTCACTGAATTGAATGTCTGTAAGGTTGATGACTCTCTTCTGGAATTTGTGTTCTGTACTGGTCCTATCCAAGTCTTTATTAGGTGTATTCTTCTCTACGAGTTTGTCTAATTTGTAGTTTATCCGTAAATATTTCCTGTCCATGGCATCTTCAACCTCTTCACTGACGACTTCGTGTAGTAAATTCCATGCTATTAGTCCGTATGATCTCAAAAATTGTAGTTGGATGTCGTAGGCAATCTGGTTCAGTTCTTCTTTTTCACAGTAAAGTTGTTTGATCATATTTTGGATGAATAATACCTCTCCTTGTTCCTTGGTTCTTTTAGCGGCAGTAGTGTTACAGTTGACTTTGATTTTAGCGTATTGTGGTGTAATTCTCTTCTTGATGCATTCTTAGTTTGAAGTAAATATCTGCAATCTTCATGGAAATCTTGATTCTTGTATCCCTATATTTTGCTGCTAATTTTGCTTGACTAGCTTCACTAAATAACTTCTTGATCAGCATTGTACGTGTTATTAAATTTACGGAAAGTAAATAAAAGAAACGTCTTAAAACACTTAAAACATATATTTACGCTTATACTGTTACTCACAAGACGGTAAATTTACAAAAAAGGTGGTAAGTGGTGATCGATTTCGATTGGACACTCCAATCATCATCAGACCCAATAGGCGAATGACAAGAATCTTGAATGGCGTCCCTACTTATACCCTATTGGCTACCGGAAGCACCGGCCAATACATTTTTATAAGTGCAACTTGAATCAAAATGTATTTGTTCATTAATCAACTTATTTCTATCTTTACATTTTTCCTTATAAATATACAATTCTTCCCAAGCATTCATTACATATCCTTTCTTACAATTCTTTAAAATATCTAGACTATCCTCCATTTTTCCTAGTGAGTGCCCATTTTGTAACAGGTGTTGTGCGACATTTGATCTTTCCGGTTTGTTGTTCCTCCATGCAGATATGTGGTTTTTGAAGCGGTTAACGAAGTTCACAGTCTGTCCAATGTAGAAGCTATCACAATCGTCACAATTGATTTTATATATGCCTGAAGTGTCGAATTTGTTACAATCTTCTATTTTTGGATGCAGTATTTTACTCATGGTGTTCTGAGTCCTGTAGGCTATTGAAACTCCGTATTTCTTGAATCTGTTAGCAGTCCTTTGTGTTGTAGTCCCCGTGTAGCTAAATGTGATATATCTAGTGTTTTCCTCTTTTATCTCTTCTAATGTTGTTCTGCTGTGTAGTGTATTCTGTCTATCGATTTTCCTCCTCGTCTTCCTTGCGATGTCCTCTATCGTCTTGGTCCGAAATCCATTCACTTGAGCGATCTTCTTAATGGTGTCCAGTTCATTTTTCCTATTGGTTTGGCTAAGTGGGATCTTATAGGCTCGGTACAGCATAGATCTAAAGGCTGCGGTCTTGTGGATTGTCGGATGGATAGACTTGTTGTTGATTGTAGTGTCCGTTTGCGTAGGTTTCCTGTAGATGTCAAACTCTATCTTGCTGTCTTTTCTCTCTAATGTGAGGTCCAGGAATTTGATCTTTTTGTTTTCTTCAAACTCGTAAACTAGTAAAGGTGAGGTTCGGGTGGTGGTTGTTTAGTGTCTGCATCATCGTTTCGTGCTCCTGCTCCTGGGCTTGTCTGAAGATAACAAGAATGTCGTCTATATATCTAACATACAGTTTTACATCATGATTTTTTCTTAAATTCGTTAACATTTCTTTTTCCTGATGCTGTAAAAATATTTCTGACAAAATTGCCGAAAGTGGACTTCCCATAGCTAAACCATCTGTTTGTTCGTAAAATCTATTGTTGAATCAAAAATAATTTTGCTTCAAAACAGTCACAAGTAATTTTACAATCTGATTGACATATTCATCGTCTAAACTATTCTGTAAAAGCCTACATTTAACAAGATCTACAGTTTCGGATACAGGAATGTTTGTGTACAGATTTGCGATATCAAATGAGACTAGCCTACTATTCGAATCTATATCTATGTTCTTGACACGTTCAACAAATTCATACCTATTCTTTACATTGTATACATGTTCTAATTCTAAATCATTGCTGAGCTTACTTGCTAACAATTTTGAAACATTGTAGGTAGGAGCACATTTAAAGTTAACTAATGGTCTGATGGGTACATTCTTCTTGTGTATTTTTGGGATCCCTTTCATCACGGGCGCTTTAGAATTTAGGATGTTCATCTTCTGTCGACATTCTTCGGGAATCACTCTGGTGCATCTCTTCACGACGTCGGACAGCTCTCTTTGGTACTTCTGCGTTGGATCCTTTTTAGCTCTTTGAAGTTATTTTCTTTGATGAAATCTTCCGTCTTCTTTATATATTCTTCTTTTCCGAGCACTACAATGGCGTTGCTTTTGTCTGCTTTCACAACGATTGAGCTATTCTCTTCCAGTTTCTTCTTTATTTTGCTGCACGTCTTCAGTTCTTAATTTCTGCTGGGATCTATGTGTCCTTGGCTGGTGAAATCGTTGGCTGTTACTTCCTTCCGAACGGCATAATGGTCTACGTCTCTGAGTGATTTTACATTTGCTTCAACTTCAGTAGCTAGTAGTTCGTTTTCGCCCTTCTTCTTCATTGGGAAATTGTACTTCATTCCGTAGTTCAGTATTTTCGTTTCTTCTTCACTGAATTGAATGTCTGTAAGGTTGATGACTCTCTTCTGGAATTTGTGTTCTGTACTGGTCCTATCCAAGTCTTTATTAGGTGTATTCTTCTCTACGAGTTTGTCTAATTTGTAGTTTATCCGTAAATATTTCCTGTCCATGGCATCTTCAACCTCTTCACTGACGACTTCGTGTAGTAAATTCCATGCTATTAGTCCGTATGATCTCAAAAATTGTAGGTGGATGTCGTAGGCAATCTGGTTCAGTTCTTCTTTTTCACAGTAAAGTTGTTTGATCATATTTTGGATGAATAATACCTCTCCTTGTTCCTTGGTTCTTTTAGCGGCAGTAGTGTTACAGTTGACTTTGATTTTAGCGTATTGTGGTGTAATTCTCTTCTTGATGCATTCTTTGTTTGAAGTAAATATCTGCAATCTTCATGGAAATCTTGATTCTTGTATCCCTATATTTTGCTGCTAATTTTGCTTGACTAGCTTCACTAAATAACTTCTTGATCAGCATTGTACGTGTTATTAAATTTACTTAAAGTAAATAAAAGAAACGTCTTAAAACACTTAAAACATATATTTACGCTTATACTGTTACTCACAAGACGGTAAATATACAAAAAAGGTGGTAAGTAGTGATCGATTTCGATTGGACACTCCAATCATCATCAGACACAATAGGCGAATGACAAGAATCTTGAATGGTGTCCCTACTTATACCCTATTGGCTACCGGAAGCACCGGCCAATACATTTTTATAAGTGCAACTTGAATCAAAATGTATTTGTTCATTAATCAACTTATTTCTATCTTTACATTTTTCCTTATAAATATACAATTCTTCCCAAGCATTCATTACATATCCTTTCTTACAATTCTTTAAAATATCTAGACTATCATCCATTTTTCCTAGTGAGTGCCCATTTTGTAACAGGTGTTGTGCGACATTTGATCTTTCCGGTTTGTTGTTCCTCCATGCAGATATGTGGTTTTTGAAGCGGTTAACGAAGTTCACAGTCTGTCCAATGTAGAAGCTATCACAATCGTGATATTATTAATTACAAAAACATTACTAAAAAGTGTTCATTTATATATAATTATTATTATAAAAAAACTTTCAACTATGTATTTATATTATGTTCAAAAAAACCTGTCAATATCTATTTGCATATTATCGTTTCTATAATATTATTATATTTGTATTATTAATTACAAAAACATTACTAAAAAGTGTTCATTCATATATAATTATTATTATAAAAAACTTTAAAATATGTATTTATATTATGATAAAAAAAACCTGTCAATATTTAATTGCATATTATCCTTACTATAATATTAATATATATGTATTATTATTATTAAAAACATTATTAAAAAGTGTTCATTCATATATAATTATAATTATAAAAATATTATAAAATATGTATTTATATTATGATCAAAAACATTTTTATATATTTATTTGTATATTATCCTTCCTATAATATTATTATATATGTATTATTCATAACAAAAACATTATTAAAAAGTGTTCATTTATATATAATTATAATTATAAAAAAACTTTAAACTATGTATTTATATTATGATCAAAAACATTTATATATATTTATTTGTATATTATCCTTCCTATAATATTATTATATATGTATTATTCATAACAAAAACATTATTAAAAAGTGTTCATTCATATATAATTATAATTATAAAAAAAACTTTAAACTATGTATTTATATTATGATCAAAAAAACCTGTCAATATTTATTTGCATATTATCGTTTCTATAATATTATTATATTTGTATTATTAATTACAAAAACATTACTAAAAAGTGTTCATTCATATATTATTATTATTATAAAAAACTTTAAAATATGTATTTATATTATGATAAAAAAACCTGTGAATATTTATTTGCATATTATCCTTCCTATAATATTATTATATATGTATTATTAATAACAAAAACATTATTAAAAGGTGTTCATTAATATATAATTATTATTATAAAAATATTATAAAATATGTATTTATATTATGATCAAAAACATTTATATATATTTATTTGCATATTATCCTTCCTATAATATTATTATATATGTATTATTAATAACAAAAACATTATTCAAAAGTGTTCATTCATATATAATTATTATTATAAAAATATTATAAAATATGTATTTATATTATGATCAAAAACATTTTTATATATTTATTTGTATATTATCCTTCCTATAATATTATTATATATGTATTATTAATAACAAAAACATTATTAAAAAGTGTTCATTCATATATTATTATTATTATAAAATTATTATAAAATATGTATTTATATTATGATCAAAAACATTTATATATATTTATTTGTATATTATCCTTCCAAAAAAACCTGTCAATATTTATTTGCATATTATCGTTTCTATAATATTATTATATTTGTATTATTAATTACAAAAACATTACTAAAAAGTGTTCATTCATATATAATTATTATTATAAAAAAACTTTAAACTATGTATTTATATTATGATCAAAAAAACCTGTCAATATTTATTTGCATATTATCGTTTCTATAATATTATTATATATGTATTATTAATAACAAAAACATTATTAAAAAGTGTTCATTCATATATTATTATTATTATAAAATTATTATAAAATATGTATTTATATTATGATAAAAAAACCTGTGAATATTTATTTGCATATTATCCTTTCTATAATATTATTATATATGTATTATTAATAACAAAAACATCATTAAAAAGTGTTCATTCATATATAATTATTTTTATATAAAAATTATAAAATATGTATTTATATTATGATAAAAAAAACCTGTCAATATTTAATTGCATATTATCCTTACTATAATATTAATATATATGTATTATTATTATTAAAAACATTATTAAAAAGTGTTCATTCATATATAATTATAATTATAAAAATATTATAAAATATGTATTTATATTATGATCAAAAACATTTTTATATATTTATTTGTATATTATCCTTCCTATAATATTATTATATATGTATTATTCATGACAAAAACATTATTAAAAAGTGTTCATTCATATATAATTATAATTATAAAAAAACTTTAAACTATGTATTTATATTATGATCAAAAAAACCTGTCAATATTTATTTTCATATTATCGTTTCTATAATATTATTATATTTGTATTATTAATTACAAAAACATTACTAAAAAGTGTTCATTCATATATAATTATTATTATAAAAAACTTTTAAATATGTATTTATATTATGATAAAAAAAAACTGTGAATATTTATTTGCATATTATCCTTCCTATAATATTATTATATATGTATTATTAATTACAAAAACATCATTAAAAAGTGTTCATTCATATATAATTATTATTATAAAAATATTATAAAATATGTATTTATATTATGATCAAAAACATTTATATATATTTATTTGTATATTATCCTTCCTATAATAATATTATATATGTATTATTAATAACAAAAACATCATTAAAAAGTGTTCATTCATATATAATTATTTTTATATAAAAATTATAAAATATGTATTTATATTATGATAAAAAAAAACCTGTCAATATTTAATTGCATATTATCCTTACTATAATATTAATATATATGTATTATTATTATTAAAAACATTATTAAAAAGTGTTCATTCATATATAATTATAATTATAAAAATATTATAAAATATGTATTTATATTATGATCAAAAACATTTTTATATATTTATTTGTATATTATCCTTCCTATAATATTATTATATATGTATAATTCATAACAAAAACATTATTAAAAAGTGTTCATTCATATATAATTATAATTATAAAAAAACTTAAACTATGTATTTATATTATGATCAAAAAAAACCTGTCAATATTTATTTGCATATTATTGTTTCTTTAATATTATTATATTTGTATTATTAATTACAAAAACATTACTAAAAAGTGTTCATTCATATATAATTATTATTATAAAAAGATTTAAAATATGTATTTATATTATGATAAAAAAAACCTGTCAATATTTAATTGAATATTATCCTTCCTATAATATTAATATATATGTATTATTATTATTAAAAACATTATTGAAAAGTGTTCATTCATATATAATTATAATTATAAAAAATATTATAAAATATGTATTTATATTATGATCAAAAACATTTATATATATTTATTTGTATATTATCCTTCCTATAATATTATTATATATGTATTATTAATAACAAAAACATTATTAAAAAGTGTTCATTCATATATAATTATTATTATAAAAATATTATAAAATATGTATTTATATTATGATCAAAAACTTTTATATATATTTATTTGTATATTATCCTTCCTATAATATTATTATATATGTAATATTAATAACAAAAACATTATTAAAAAGTGTTCATTCATATATAATTATTATTATAAAAATATTATAAAATATGTATTTATATTATGATCAAAAACATTTATATATATTTATTTGTATATTATCCTTCCTATAATATTATTATATATGTATTATTAATAACAAAAACATTATTAAAAAGTGTTCATTCATATATTTTTATTATTATAAAAATATTATAAAATATTTATTTATATTATGATCAAAAACATTTATATATATTTATTTGTATATTATCCTTTCTATAATATTATTATATATGTATTATTCATAACAAAAACATTATTAAAAAGTGTTCATTCATATATAATTATAATTATAAAAAAACTTTAAACTATGTATTTATATTATGATCAAAAAACCTGTCAATATTTATTTGCATATAATCGTTTCTATAATATTATTATATTTGTATTATTAATTACAAAAACATTACTAAAAAGTGTTCATTCATATATAATTATTATTATAAAAAAACTTTAAACTATGTATTTATATTATGTTCAAAAAAACCTGTCAATATCTATTTGCATATTATCGTTTCTATAATATTATTATATTTGTATTATTAATTACAAAAACATTACTAAAAAGTGTTCATTCATATATAATTATTATTATAAAAAACTTTAAAATATGTATTTATATTATGATAAAAAAAACCTGTCAATATTTAATTGCATATTATCCTTACTATAATATTAATATATATGTATTATTATTATTAAAAACATTATTAAAAAGTGTTCATTCATATATAATTATAATTATAAAAATATTATAAAATATGTATTTATATTATGATCAAAAACATTTTTATATATTTATTTGTATATTATCCTTCCTATAATATTATTATATATGTATTATTCATAACAAAAACATTATTAAAAAGTGTTCATTTATATAATATTATAATTATAAAAAAACTTTAAACTATGTATTTATATTATGATCAAAAAAACCTGTCAATATTTATTTTCATATTATCGTTTCTATAATATTATTATATTTGTATTATTAATTACAAAAACATTACTAAAAAGTGTTCATTCATATATAATTATTATTATAAAAAACTTTTAAATATGTATTTATATTATGATAAAAAAAAACTGTGAATATTTATTTGCATATTATCCTTCCTATAATATTATTATATATGTATTATTAATTACAAAAACATCATTAAAAAGTGTTCATTCATATATAATTATTATTATAAAAATATTATAAAATATGTATTTATATTAAGATCAAAAAATTTATATATATTTATTTGTATATTATCCTTCCTATAATATTATTATATATGTATTATTAATAACAAAAACATCATTAAAAAGTGTTCATTCATATATAATTATTTTTATATAAAAATTATAAAATATGTATTTATATTATGATAAAAAAAACCTGTCAATATTTAATTGCATATTAACCTTACTATAATATTAATATATATGTATTATTATTATTAAAAACATTATTAAAAACTGTTCATTCATATATAATTATAATTATAAAAATATTATAAAATATGTATTTATATTATGATCAAAAACATTTTTATATATTTATTTGTTGATTATCCTTCCTATAATATTATTATATATGTATTATTCATAACAAAAACATCATTAAAAAGTGTTCATTCATATATAATTATTTTTAGATAAAAATTATAAAATATGTATTTATATTATTATAAAAAAAACCTGTCAATATTTAATTGCTTATTATCCTTACTATAATATTAATATATATGTATTATTATTATTAAAAACATTATTAAAAAGTGTTCATTCATATATAATTATAATTATAAAAATTTTATAATATATGTATTTATATTATGATCAAAAACATTTATATATATTTATTTGTATATTATCCTTCCTATAATATTATTATATATGTATTATTAATAACAAAAACATTATTAAAAAGTGTTCATTCATATATAATTATTATTATAAAAATATTATAAAATATGTATTTATATTATGATCAAAAACATTTATATATATTTATTTGTATATTATCCTTCCTATAATATTATTATATATATATTATTAATAACAAAAACATTATTCAAAAGTGTTCATTCATATATAATTATTATTATAAAAATATTATAAAATATGTATTTATATTATGATCAAAAACATTTATATATATTTATTTGTATATTATCCTTCCTATAATATTATTATATATGTATTATTCATAACAAAAACATTATTAAAAAGTGTTCATTCATATATAATTATAATTATAAAAAAACTTTAAACTATGTATTTATATTATAATCAAAAAAACCTGTCAATATTTATTTTCATATTATCGTTTCTATAATATTATTATATTTGTATTATTAATTACAAAAACATTACTAAAAAGTGTTCATTCATATATAATTATTATTATAAAAAACTTTAAAATATGTATTTATATTATGATAAAAAAAACCTGTGAATATTTATTTGCATATTATCCTTCCTATAATATTATTATATATGTATTATTAATAACAAAAACATTATTAAAAAGTGTTCATTCATATATAATTATTATTATAAAAATATTATAAAATATGTTTTTATATTATGATCAAAAACATTTATATATATTTATTTGTATATTATCCTTCCTATAATATTATTATATATGTATTATTCATAACAAAAACATTATTAAAAAGTGTTCATTCATATATTATTATTATTATAAAAAAACTTTAAACTATGTATTTATATTATGATCAAAAAAACCTGTCAATATTTATTTGCATATTATCGTTTCTATAATATTATTATATTTGTATTATTAATTACAAAAACATTACTAAAAAGTGTTCATTCATATATAATTATTATTAAAAAAAAATTTAAAATATGTATTTATATTATGATAAAAAAAACCTGTGAATATTTATTTGCATATTATCCTTCCTATAATATTATTATATATGTATTATTAATTACAAAAACATCATTAAAAAGTGTTCATTCATATATAAATATTTTTATATAAAAATTTTAAAATATTATGATAAAAAAAAATGTCAATATTTAATTGCATATTATCCTTCCTATAATATTATTATATATGTATTATTAATAACAAAAACATTATTAAAAAGTGTTCATTCATATATAATTATTATTAAAAAATTTTATAAAATATGTATTTATATTATGATCAAAAACATTTATATATATTTATTTGTATATTATCCTTCCCATAATATTATTATATATGTATTATTAATAACAAAAACATTATTAAAAAGTGTTCATTCATATATTATTATTATTATAAAAATATTATAAAATATGTATTTATATTATGATCAAAAACATTTATATATATTTATTTGTATATTATCCTTTCTATAATATTATTATATATGTATTATTCATAACAAAAACATTATTAAAAAGTGTTCATTCATATATAATTATAATTATAAAAAAACTTTAAACTATGTATTTATATTATGATCAAAAAACCTGTCAATATTTATTTGCATATTATCGTTTCTATTATATTATTATATTTGTATTATTAATTACAAAAACATTACTAAAAAGTGTTCATTCATATATAATTATTATTATAAAAAAACTTTAAACTATGAATTTATATTATGTTCAAAAAAACCTGTCAATATCTATTTGCATATTATCGTTTCTATAATATTATTATATTTGTATTATTAATTACAAAAACATTACTAAAAAGTGTTCATTCATATATAATTATTATTATAAAAAACTTTAAAATATGTATTTATATTATGATAAAAAAAAACTGTGAATATTTATTTGCATATTATCCTTCCTATAGTATTATTATATATGTATTATTAATTACAAAAACATCATTAAAAAGTGTTCATTCATATATAATTATTATTATAAAAATATTATAAAATATGTATTTATATTATGATCAAAAACATTTATATATATTTATTTGTATATTATCCTTCCTATAATATTATTATATATGTATTATTAATAACAAAAACATTATTCAAAAGTGTTCATTCATATAAAATTATTATTATAAAAATATTATAAAATATGTATTTATATTATGATCAAAAACATTTATATATATTTATTTGTATATTATCCTTCCTATAATATTATTATATATGTATTATTAATAACAAAAACATCATTAAAAAGTGTTCATTCATATATAATTATTTTTATATAAAAATTTTAAAATATGTATTTATATTATGATAAAAAAAACCTGTCAATATTCAATTGCATATTATCCTTACTATAATATTAATATATATGTATTATTATTATTAAAAACATTATTAAAAAGTGTTCATTCATATATAATTATAATTATAAAAATATTATAAAATATGTATTTATATTATGATCAAAAACATTTATATATATTTATTTGTATATTATCCTTCCTATAATATTATTATATATGTATTATTAATAACAAAAACATTATTAAAAAGTGTTCATTCATATATAATTATTATTATAAAAATATTATAAAATATGTATTTATATTATGATCAAAAACATTTATATATATTTATTTGTATATTATCCTTCCTATAATATTATTATATATGTATTATTCATAACAAAAACATTATTAAAAAGTGTTCATTCATATATAATTATTATTATAAAAATATTATAAAATATGTATTTATATTATGATCAAAAACATTTATATATATTTATTTGTATATTATCCTTCCTATAATATTATTATATATGTATTATTCATAACAAAAACATTATTAAAAAGTGTTCATTCATATATAATTATAATTATAAAAAAACTTTAAACTATGTATTTATATTATGATCAAAAAAACCTGTCAATATTTATTTGCATATTATCGTTTCTATAATATTATTATATTTGTATTATTAATTACAAAAACATTACTAAAAAGTGTTCATTCATATATAATTATTATTATAAAAAAACTTTAAACTATGTATTTATATTATGATCAAAAAAACCTTTCAATATTTATTTCCATATTATCGTTTCTATAATATTATTATATTTGGATTATTAATAACAAAAACATTATTCAAAAGTGTTCATTCATATATAATTATTATTATAAAAATATTATAAAATATGTATTTATATTATGATCAAAAACATTTTTATATATTTATTTGTATATTATCCTTCCTATAATATTATTATATATGTATTATTAATAACAAAAACATTATTAAAAAGTGTTCATTCATATATTATTATTATTATAAAATTATTATAAAATATGTATTTATATTATGATCAAAAACATTTATATATATTTATTTGTATATTATCCTTCCAAAAAAACCTGTCAATATTTATTTGCATATTATCGTTTCTATAATATTATTATATTTGTATTATTAATTACAAAAACATTACTAAAAAGTGTTCATTCATATATAATTATTATTATAAAAAAACTTTAAACTATGTATTTATATTATGATCAAAAAAACCTGTCAATATTTATTTGCATATTATCGTTTCTATAATATTATTATATATGTATTATTAATAACAAAAACATTATTAAAAAGTGTTCATTCATATATTATTATTATTATAAAATTATTATAAAATATGTATTTATATTATGATAAAAAAACCTGTGAATATTTATTTGCATATTATCCTTTCTATAATATTATTATATATGTATTATTAATAACAAAAACATCATTAAAAAGTGTTCATTCATATATAATTATTTTTATATAAAAATTATAAAATATGTATTTATATTATGATAAAAAAAACCTGTCAATATTTAATTGCATATTATCCTTACTATAATATTAATATATATGTATTATTATTATTAAAAACATTATTAAAAAGTGTTCATTCATATATAATTATAATTATAAAAATATTATAAAATATGTATTTATATTATGATCAAAAACATTTTTATATATTTATTTGTATATTATCCTTCCTATAATATTATTATATATGTATTATTCATGACAAAAACATTATTAAAAAGTGTTCATTCATATATAATTATAATTATAAAAAAACTTTAAACTATGTATTTATATTATGATCAAAAAAACCTGTCAATATTTATTTTCATATTATCGTTTCTATAATATTATTATATTTGTATTATTAATTACAAAAACATTACTAAAAAGTGTTCATTCATATATAATTATTATTATAAAAAACTTTTAAATATGTATTTATATTATGATAAAAAAAAACTGTGAATATTTATTTGCATATTATCCTTCCTATAATATTATTATATATGTATTATTAATTACAAAAACATCATTAAAAAGTGTTCATTCATATATAATTATTATTATAAAAATATTATAAAATATGTATTTATATTATGATCAAAAACATTTATATATATTTATTTGTATATTATCCTTCCTATAATATTATTATATATGTATTATTAATAACAAAAACATCATTAAAAAGTGTTCATTCATATATAATTATTTTTATATAAAAATTATAAAATATGTATTTATATTATGATAAAAAAAACCTGTCAATATTTAATTGCATATTATCCTTACTATAATATTAATATATATGTATTATTATTATTAAAAACATTATTAAAAAGTGTTCATTCATATATAATTATAATTATAAAAATATTATAAAATATGTATTTATATTATGATCAAAAACATTTTTATATATTTATTTGTATATTATCCTTCCTATAATATTATTATATATGTATAATTCATAACAAAAACATTATTAAAAAGTGTTCATTCATATATAATTATAATTATAAAAAAACTTTAAACTATGTATTTATATTATGATCAAAAAAACCTGTCAATATTTATTTGCATATTATTGTTTCTTTAATATTATTATATTTGTATTATTAATTACAAAAACATTACTAAAAAGTGTTCATTCATATATAATTATTATTATAAAAAGATTTAAAATATGTATTTATATTATGATAAAAAAAACCTGTCAATATTTAATTGAATATTATCCTTCCTATAATATTAATATATATGTATTATTATTATTAAAAACATTATTGAAAAGTGTTCATTCATATATAATTATAATTATAAAAAATATTATAAAATATGTATTTATATTATGATCAAAAACATTTATATATATTTATTTGTATATTATCCTTCCTATAATATTATTATATATGTATTATTAATAACAAAAACATTATTAAAAAGTGTTCATTCATATATAATTATTATTATAAAAATATTATAAAATATGTATTTATATTATGATCAAAAACTTTTATATATATTTATTTGTATATTATCCTTCCTATAATATTATTATATATGTAATATTAATAACAAAAACATTATTAAAAAGTGTTCATTCATATATAATTATTATTATAAAAATATTATAAAATATGTATTTATATTATGATCAAAAACATTTATATATATTTATTTGTATATTATCCTTCCTATAATATTATTATATATGTATTATTAATAACAAAAACATTATTAAAAAGTGTTCATTCATATATTTTTATTATTATAAAAATATTATAAAATATGTATTTATATTATGATCAAAAACATTTATATATATTTATTTGTATATTATCCTTTCTATAATATTATTATATATGTATTATTCATAACAAAAACATTATTAAAAAGTGTTCATTCATATATAATTATAATTATAAAAAAACTTTAAACTATGTATTTATATTATGATCAAAAAACCTGTCAATATTTATTTGCATATAATCGTTTCTATAATATTATTATATTTGTATTATTAATTACAAAAACATTACTAAAAAGTGTTCATTCATATATAATTATTATTATAAAAAAACTTTAAACTATGTATTTATATTATGTTCAAAAAAACCTGTCAATATCTATTTGCATATTATCGTTTCTATAATATTATTATATTTGTATTATTAATTACAAAAACATTACTAAAAAGTGTTCATTCATATATAATTATTATTATAAAAAACTTTAAAATATGTATTTATATTATGATAAAAAAAACCTGTCAATATTTAATTGCATATTATCCTTACTATAATATTAATATATATGTATTATTATTATTAAAAACATTATTAAAAAGTGTTCATTCATATATAATTATAATTATAAAAATATTATAAAAAATGTATTTATATTATGATCAAAAACATTTTTATATATTTATTTGTATATTATCCTTCCTATAATATTATTATATATGTATTATTCATAACAAAAACATTATTAAAAAGTGTTCATTTATATAATATTATAATTATAAAAAAACTTTAAACTATGTATTTATATTATGATCAAAAAAACCTGTCAATATTTATTTTCATATTATCGTTTCTATAATATTATTATATTTGTATTATTAATTACAAAAACATTACTAAAAAGTGTTCATTCATATATAATTATTATTATAAAAAACTTTTAAATATGTATTTATATTATGATAAAAAAAAACTGTGAATATTTATTTGCATATTATCCTTCCTATAATATTATTATATATGTATTATTAATTACAAAAACATCATTAAAAAGTGTTCATTCATATATAATTATTATTATAAAAATATTATAAAATATGTATTTATATTAAGATCAAAAAATTTATATATATTTATTTGTATATTATCCTTCCTATAATATTATTATATATGTATTATTAATAACAAAAACATCATTAAAAAGTGTTCATTCATATATAATTATTTTTATATAAAAATTATAAAATATGTATTTATATTATGATAAAAAAAACCTGTCAATATTTAATTGCATATTAACCTTACTATAATATTAATATATATGTATTATTATTATTAAAAACATTATTAAAAACTGTTCATTCATATATAATTATAATTATAAAAATATTATAAAATATGTATTTATATTATGATCAAAAACATTTTTATATATTTATTTGTATATTATCCTTCCTATAATATTATTATATATGTATTATTCATAACAAAAACATCATTAAAAAGTGTTCATTCATATATAATTATTTTTAGATAAAAATTATAAAATATGTATTTATATTATTATAAAAAAAACCTGTCAATATTTAATTGCTTATTATCCTTACTATAATATTAATATATATGTATTATTATTATTAAAAACATTATTAAAAAGTGTTCATTCATATATAATTATAATTATAAAAATATTATAAAATATGTATTTATATTATGATCAAAAACATTTATATATATTTATTTGTATATTATCCTTCCTATAATATTATTATATATGTATTATTAATAACAAAAACATTATTAAAAAGTGTTCATTCATATATAATTATTATTATAAAAATATTATAAAATATGTATTTATATTATGATCAAAAACATTTATATATATTTATTTGTATATTATCCTTCCTATAATATTATTATATATATATTATTAATAACAAAAACATTATTCAAAAGTGTTCATTCATATATAATTATTATTATAAAAATATTATAAAATATGTATTTATATTATGATCAAAAACATTTATATATATTTATTTGTATATTATCCTTCCTATAATATTATTATATATGTATTATTCATAACAAAAACATTATTAAAAAGTGTTCATTCATATATAATTATAATTATAAAAAAACTTTAAACTATGTATTTATATTATAATCAAAAAAACCTGTCAATATTTATTTTCATATTATCGTTTCTATAATATTATTATATTTGTATTATTAATTACAAAAACATTACTAAAAAGTGTTCATTCATATATAATTATTATTATAAAAAACTTTAAAATATGTATTTATATTATGATAAAAAAAACCTGTGAATATTTATTTGCATATTATCCTTCCTATAATATTATTATATATGTATTATTAATAACAAAAACATTATTAAAAAGTGTTCATTCATATATAATTATTATTATAAAAATATTATAAAATATGTTTTTATATTATGATCAAAAACATTTATATATATTTATTTGTATATTATCCTTCCTATAATATTATTATATATGTATTATTCATAACAAAAACATTATTAAAAAGTGTTCATTCATATATTATTATTATTATAAAAAAACTTTAAACTATGTATTTATATTATGATCAAAAAAACCTGTCAATATTTATTTGCATATTATCGTTTCTATAATATTATTATATTTGTATTATTAATTACAAAAACATTACTAAAAAGTGTTCATTCATATATAATTATTATTAAAAAAAAATTTAAAATATGTATTTATATTATGATAAAAAAAACCTGTGAATATTTATTTGCATATTATCCTTCCTATAATATTATTATATATGTATTATTAATTACAAAAACATCATTAAAAAGTGTTCATTCATATATAAATATTTTTATATAAAAATTTTAAAATATTATGATAAAAAAAAATGTCAATATTTAATTGCATATTATCCTTACTATAATATTAATATATATGTATTATTATTATTAAAAACATTATTAAAAAGTGTTCATTCATATATAATTATAATTATAAAAATATTATAAAATATGTTTTTATATTATGATCAAAAACATTTATATATATTTATTTGTATATTATCCTTCCTATAATATTATTATTGTATTATTCATAACAAAAACATTATTAAAAAGTGTTCATTCATATATAATTATAATTATAAAAAAACTTTAAACTATGTATTTATATTATGATAAAAAAAACCTGTCAATATTTATTTTCATATTATCGTTTCTATAATATTATTATATTTGTATTATTAATTACAAAAACATTACTAAAAAGTGTTCATTCATATATAATTATTATTATAAAAAACTTTAAAATATGTATTTATATTATGATAAAAAAACCTGTGAATATTTATTTGCATATTATCCTTCCTATAATATTATTATATATGTATTATTAATTACAAAAACATCATTAAAAATTGTTCATTCATATATAATTATTTTTATATAAAAATTTTAAAATATGTATTTATAATATGATAAAAAAAACCTGTCAATATTTAATTGCATATTATCCTTACTATAATATTAATATATATGTATTATTATTATTAAAATCATTATTAAAAAGTGTTCATCATATATAATTATAATTATAAAAATATTATAAAATATGTATTTATATTATGATCAAAAACATTTATATATATTTATTTGTATATTATCCTTCCTATAATATTATTATATATGTATTATTAATAACAAAAACATTATTCAAAAGTGTTCATTCATATATAATTATTATTATAAAAATATTATAAAATATGTATTTATATTATGATCAAAAACATTTATATATATTTATTTGTATATTATCCTTCCTATAATATTATTATATATGTATTATTAATAACAAAAACATCATTAAAAAGTGTTCATTCATATATAATTATTTTTATATAAAAATTTTAAAATATGTATTTATATTATGATAAAAAAAACCTGTCAATATTTAATTGCATATTATCCTTACTATAATATTAATATATATGTATTATTATTATTAAAAACATTATTAAAAAGTGTTCATTCATGTATAATAATAATTATAAAAATATTATAAAATATGTATTTATATTATGATCAAAAACATTTATATATATTTATTTGTATATTATCCTTCCAATAATATTATTATATATGTATTATTAATAACAAAAACATTATTCAAAAGTGTTCATTCATATATAATTATTATTATAAAAATATTATAAAATATGTATTTATATTATGATCAAAAACATTTATATATATTTATTTGTATATTATACTTCCTATAATATTATTATATATGTATTATTAATAACAAAAACATCATTAAAAGTGTTCATTCATATATAATTATTTTTATATAAAAATTTTAAAATATGTATTTATATTATGATAAAAAAAAACCTGTCAATATTTAATTGCATATTATCCTTACTATAATATTAATATATATGTATTATTATTATTAAAAACATTATTAAAAAGTGTTCATTCATATATAATTATAATTATAAAATTATTATAAAATATGTATTTATATTATGATCAAAAACATATATATATCTTTATTTGTATATTATCCTTCCTATAATATTATTATATATGTATTATTCATAACAAAAACATTATTAAAAAGTGTTCATTCATATATAATTATAATTATAAAAAAACTTTAAACTATGTATTTATATTATGATCAAAAAAACCTGTCAATATTTATTTGCATATTATCGTTTCTATAATATTATTATATTTTTATTATTAATTACAAAAACATTACTAAAAAGTGTTCATTCATATATAATTATTATTATAAAAAAACTTTAAACTATGTATTTATATTATGATAAAAAAAACCTGTCAATATTTATTTGCATATTATCGTTTCTATAATATTATTATATTTGTATTATTAATTACAAAAACATTACTAAAAAGTGTTCATTTATATATTATTATTATTATAAAAAACTTTAAAATATGTATTTATATTATGATAAAAAACCTGTGAATATTTATTTGCATATTATCCTTCCTATAATATTATTATATATGTATTATTAATAACAAAAACATTATTAAAAAGTGTTCATTCATATATAATTATTTTTATATAAAAATTATAAAATATGTATTTATATTATGATAAAAAAAACCTGTCAATATTTAATTGCATATTATCCTTACTATAATATTAATATATATGTATTATTATTATTAAAAACATTATTAAAAAGTGTTCATTCATATATAATTATAATTATAAAAATATTATAAAATATGTATTTATATTATGATCAAAAACATTTTTATATATTTATTTGTATATTATCCTTCCTATAATATTATTATATATGTATTATTCATAACAAAAACATTATTAAAAAGTGTTCATTCATATATAATTATAATTATAAAAAAACTTTAAACTATGTATTTATATTATGATCAAAAAAACCTGTCAATATTTATTTGCATATTATTGTTTCTTTAATATTATTATATTTGTATTATTAATTACAAAAACATTACTAAAAAGTGTTCATTCATATATAATTATTATTATAAAAAGATTAAAAATATGTATTTATATTATGATAAAAAAAACCTGTCAATATTTAATTGCATATTATCCTTCCTATAATATTAATATATATGTATTATTATTATTAAAAACATTATTAAAAAGTGTTCATTCATATATAATTATAATTATAAAATTATTATAAAGAATGTATTTATATTATGATCAAAAACATTTATATATATTTATTTGTATATTATCCTTCCTATAATATTATTATATATGTATTATTAATAACAAAAACATTATTCAAAAGTGTTCATTCATATATAATTATTATTATAAAAATATTATAAAATATGTATTTATATTATGATCAAAAACATTTATATATATTTATTTGTATATTATACTTCCTATTATATTATTATATATGTATTATTAATAACAAAAACATTATTAAAAAGTGTTCATTCATATATAATTATAATTAATTATAAAAATATTATAAAATATGTATTTATATTATGATCAAAAACATTTATATATATTTATTTGTATATTATCCTTCCTATAATATTATTATATATGTATTATTAATAACAAAAACATTATTAAAAAGTGTTCATTCATATATAATTATTATTAAAAAATTTTATAAAATATGTATTTATATTATGATCAAAAACATTTATATATATTTATTTGTATATTATCCTTCCCATAATATTATTATATATGTATTATTAATAACAAAAACATTATTAAAAAGTGTTCATTCATATATTATTATTATTATAAAAATATTATAAAATATGTATTTATATTATGATCAAAAACATTTATATATATTTATTTGTATATTATCCTTTCTATAATATTATTATATATGTATTATTCATAACAAAAACATTATTAAAAAGTGTTCATTCATATATAATTATAATTATAAAAAAACTTTAAACTATGTATTTATATTATGATCAAAAAACCTGTCAATATTTATTTGCATATTATCGTTTCTATTATATTATTATATTTGTATTATTAATTACAAAAACATTACTAAAAAGTGTTCATTCATATATAATTATTATTATAAAAAAACTTTAAACTATGAATTTATATTATGTTCAAAAAAACCTGTCAATATCTATTTGCATATTATCGTTTCTATAATATTATTATATTTGTATTATTAATTACAAAAACATTACTAAAAAGTGTTCATTCATATATAATTATTATTATAAAAAACTTTAAAATATGTATTTATATTATGATAAAAAAAAACTGTGAATATTTATTTGCATATTATCCTTCCTATAGTATTATTATATATGTATTATTAATTACAAAAACATCATTAAAAAGTGTTCATTCATATATAATTATTATTATAAAAATATTATAAAATATGTATTTATATTATGATCAAAAACATTTATATATATTTATTTGTATATTATCCTTCCTATAATATTATTATATATGTATTATTAATAACAAAAACATTATTCAAAAGTGTTCATTCATATAAAATTATTATTATAAAAATATTATAAAATATGTATTTATATTATGATCAAAAACATTTATATATATTTATTTGTATATTATCCTTCCTATAATATTATTATATATGTATTATTAATAACAAAAACATCATTAAAAAGTGTTCATTCATATATAATTATTTTTATATAAAAATTTTAAAATATGTATTTATATTATGATAAAAAAAACCTGTCAATATTCAATTGCATATTATCCTTACTATAATATTAATATATATGTATTATTATTATTAAAAACATTATTAAAAAGTGTTCATTCATATATAATTATAATTATAAAAATATTATAAAATATGTATTTATATTATGATCAAAAACATTTATATATATTTATTTGTATATTATCCTTCCTATAATATTATTATATATGTATTATTAATAACAAAAACATTATTAAAAAGTGTTCATTCATATATAATTATTATTATAAAAATATTATAAAATATGTATTTATATTATGATCAAAAACATTTATATATATTTATTTGTATATTATCCTTCCTATAATATTATTATATATGTATTATTCATAACAAAAACATTATTAAAAAGTGTTCATTCATATATAATTATTATTATAAAAATATTATAAAATATGTATTTATATTATGATCAAAAACATTTATATATATTTATTTGTATATTATCCTTCCTATAATATTATTATATATGTATTATTCATAACAAAAACATTATTAAAAAGTGTTCATTCATATATAATTATAATTATAAAAAAACTTTAAACTATGTATTTATATTATGATCAAAAAAACCTGTCAATATTTATTTGCATATTATCGTTTCTATAATATTATTATATTTGTATTATTAATTACAAAAACATTACTAAAAAGTGTTCATTCATATATAATTATTATTATAAAAAAACTTTAAACTATGTATTTATATTATGATCAAAAAAACCTTTCAATATTTATTTCCATATTATCGTTTCTATAATATTATTATATTTGGATTATTAATTACAAAAACATTACTAAAAAGTGTTCATTCATATATTATTATTATTATAAAAAACTTTAAAATATGTATTTATATTATGATAAAAAAACCTGTGAATATTTATTTGCATATTATTCTTCCTATAATATTATTATATATGTATTATTAATAACAAAAACATTATTAAAAAGTGTTCATTCATATATAATTATTATTATAAAAATATTATAAAATATGTATTTATATTATGATCAAAAACATTTATATATATTTATTTGTATATTATCCTTCCTATAATATTATTATATATATATTATTAATAACAAAAACATTATTCAAAAGTGTTCATTCATATATAATTATAATTATAAAAATATTATAAAATATGTATTTATATTATGATCAAAAACATTTTTATATATTTATTTGTATATTATCCTTCCTATAATATTATTATATATGTATTATTCATAACAAAAACATTATTAAAAAGTGTTCATTCATATATAAATATAATTATAAAAAAACTTTAAACTATGTATTTATATTATGATCAAAAAAACCTGTCAATATTTATTTTCATATTATCGTTTCTATAATATTATTATATTTGTATTATTAATTACAAAAACATTTTTAAAAAGTGTTCATTCATATATAATTATTATTAAAAAAAAATTTTAAATATGTATTTATATTATGATAAAAAAAACCTGTGAATATTTATTTGCATATTATCCTTCCTATAATATTATTATATATGTATTATTAATTACAAAAACATCATTAAAAAGTGTTCATTCATATATAAATATTTTTATATAAAAATTTTAAAATATTATGATAAAAAAAAATGTCAATATTTAATTGCATATTATCCTTACTATAATATTAATATATATGTATTATTATTATTAAAAACATTATTAAAAAGTGTTCATTCATATATAATTATAATTATAAAAATATTATAAAATATGTTATTATATTATGATCAAAAACATTTATATATATTTATTTGTATATTATCCTTCCTATAATATTATTATTGTATTATTCATAACAAAAACATTATTAAAAAGTGTTCATTCATATATAATTATAATTATAAAAAAACTTTAAACTATGTATTTATATTATGATCAAAAAAACCTGTCAATATTTATTTTCATATTATCGTTTCTATAATATTATTATATTTGTATTATTAATTACAAAAACATTACTAAAAAGTGTTCATTCATATATAATTATTATTATAAAAAACTTTAAAATATGTATTTATATTATGATAAAAAAACCTGTGAATATTTATTTGCATATTATCCTTCCTATAATATTATTATATATGTATTATTAATTACAAAAACATCATTAAAAATTGTTCATTCATATATAATTATTTTTATATAAAAATTTTAAAATATGTATTTATAATATGATAAAAAAAACCTGTCAATATTTAATTGCATATTATCCTTACTATAATATTAATATATATGTATTATTATTATTAAAATCATTATTAAAAAGTGTTCATCATATATAATTATAATTATAAAAATATTATAAAATATGTATTTATATTATGATCAAAAACATTTATATATATTTATTTGTATATTATCCTTCCTATAATATTATTATATATGTATTATTAATAACAAAAACATTATTAAAAAGTGTTCATTCATATATAATTATTATTATAAAAATATTATAAAATATGTATTTATATTATGATCAAAAACATTTATATATATTTATTTGTATATTATCCTTCCTATAATATTATTATATATGTATTATTCATAACAAAAACATTATTAAAAAGTGTTCATTCATATATAATTATAATTATAAAAAAACTTTAAACTATGTATTTATATTATGATCAAAAAAAACCTGTCAATATTTATTTGCATATTATCGTTTCTATAATATTATTATATTTGTATTATTAATTACAAAAACATTACTAAAAAGTGTTCATTCATATATAATTATTATTATAAAAAAACTTTAAACTATGTATTTATATTATGATCAAAAAAACCTGTCAATATTTATTTGCATATTATCGTTTCTATAATATTATTATATTTGTATTATTAATTACAAAAACATTACTAAAAACTGTTCATTCATACATTATTATTATTATAAAAAACTTTAAAATATGTATTTATATTATGATAAAAAAACCTGTGAATATTTATTTGCATATTATCCTTCCTATAATATTATTATATATGTATTATTAATAACAAAAACATTATTAAAAAGTGTTCATTCAGATATAATTATTATTATAAAAATATTATAAAATATGTATTTATATTATGATCAAAAACATTTTTATATATTTATTTGTATATTATCCTTCCTATAATATTATTATATATGTATTATTCATAACAAAAACATTATTAAAAAGTGTTCATTCATATAAAATTATAATTATAAAAAAACTTTAAACTATGTATTTATATTATGATCAAAAAAACCTGTCAATATTTATTTGCATATTATCGTTTCTATAATATTATTATATTTGTGTTATTAATTACAAAAACATTACTAAAAAGTGTTCATTCATATATAATTATTATTATAAAAAAACTTTAAACTATGTATTTATATTATGATCAAAAAAACCTGTCAAATATTTATTTGCATATTATCGTTTCTATAATATTATTATATTTGTATTATTAATTACAAAAACATTACTAAAAAGTGTTCATTCATATATAATTATTATTATAAAAAAACTTTAAACTATGTATTTATATTATGATCAAAAAAACCTGTCAATATTTATTTGCATATTATCGTTTCTATAATATTATTATATTTGGATTATTAATTACAAAAACATTACTAAAAAGTGTTCATATATTATTATTATTATAAAAAACTTTAAAATATGTATTTATATTATGATAAAAAAACCTGTGAATATTTATTTGCATATTATCCTTCCTATAATATTATTATATATGTATTATTAATAACAAAAACATTATTAAAAAGTGTTCATTCATATATAATTATTATTATAAAAATATTATAAAATATGTATTTATATTATGATCAAAAACATTTATATATATTTATTTGTATATTATCCTTCCTATAATATTATTATATATGTATTATTAATAACAAAAACATTATTCAAAAGTGTTCATTCATATATAATTATTATTATAAAAATATTATAAAAAATGTATTTATATTATGATCAAAAACATTTATATATATTTATTTGTATATTATCCTTCCTATAATATTATTATATATGTATTATTATTAACAAAAACATCATTAAAAAGTGTTCATTCATATATAATTATTGTTATATAAAAATTATAAAATATGTATTTATATCATGATAAAAAAAAACCTGTCAATATTTAATTGCATATTATCCTTACTATAATATTAATATATATGTATTATTATTATTAAAAACATTATTAAAAAGTGTTCATTCATATATAATTATAATCAAAAAACTATTATAAAATATGTATTTATATTATGATCAAAAAAACCTGTCAATATTTATTTTCATATTATCGTTTCTATAATATTATTATATTTGTATTATTAATTACAAAAACATTACTAAAAAGTGTTCATTCATATATAATTATTATTATAAAAAACTTTTAAAAATGTATTTATATTATGATAAAAAAAACTGTGAATATTTATTTGCATATTATCCTTCCTATAATATTATTATATATGTATTATTAATTACAAAAACATCATTAAAAAGTGTTCATTCATATATAATTATTATTATAAAAATATTATAAAATATGTATTTATATTATGATCAAAAACATTTATATATATTTATTTGTATATTATCCTTCCTATAATATTATTATATATGTATTATTAATAACAAAAACATCATTAAAAAGTGTTCATTCATATATAATTATTTTTATATAAAAATTATAAAATATGTATTTATATTATGATAAAAAAAACCTGTCAATATTTAATTGCATATTATCCTTACTATAATATTAATATATATGTATTATTATTATTAAAAACATTATTAAAAAGTGTTCATTCATATATAATTATAATTATAAAAATATTATAAAATATGTATTTATATTATGATCAAAAACATTTTTATATATTTATTTGTATATTATCCTTCCTATAATATTATTATATATGTATTATTCATAACAAAAACATTATTAAAAAGTGTTCATTCATATATAATTATAATTATAAAAAAACTTTAAACTATGTATTTATATTATGATCAAAAAAACCTGTCAATATTTATTTTCATATAATCGTTTCCATAATATTATTATATTTGTATTATTAATTACAAAAACATTACTAAAAAGTGTTCATTCATATATAATTATTAATATAAAAAAATTTTAAATATGTATTTATATTATGATAAAAAAAAAATGTGAATATTTATTTGCATATTATCCTTCCTATAATATTATTATATATGTATTATTAATTACAAAAACATCATTAAAAAGTGTTCATTCATATATAATTATTATTATAAAAATATTATAAAATATGTATTTATATTATGATCAAAAACATTTATATATATTTATTTGTATATTATCCTTCCTATAATATTATTATATATGTATTATTAATAACAAAAACATTATTAAAAAGTGTTCATTCATATATAATTATTATTATAAAAATAATATAAAATATGTATTTATATTATGATCAAAAACATTTATATATATTTATTTGTATATTATCCTACCTATAATATTATTATATATGTATTATTCATAACAAAAACATTATTAAAAAGTGTTCATTCATATATTATTATTATTATAAAAATATTATAAAATATGTATTTATATTATGATCAAAAACATTTATATATATTTATTTGTATATTATCCTTCCTATAATATTATTATATATGTATTATTAATAACAAAAACATTATTCAAAAGTGTTCATTCATATATAATTATTATTATAAAAATATTATAAAATATGTATTTATATTATGATCAAAAACATTTATATATATTTATTTGTATATTATCCTTCCTATAATATTATTATATATGTATTATTAATAACAAAAACATCATTAAAAAGTGTTCATTCATATATAATTATTTTTATATAAAAATTATAAAATATGTATTTATATTATGATAAAAAAACCTGTCAATGTTTAATTGCATATTATCCTTACTATAATATTATTATATAAGTATTATTCATAACAAAAACATTATTTAAAAGTGTTCATTCATATATAATTATAATTATAAAAAAACTTTAAACTATGTATTTATATTATGATCAAAAAAACCTGTCAATATTTATTTTCATATCATCGTTTCTATAATATTATTATATTTGTATTATTAATTACAAAAACATTACTAAAAAGTGTTCATTCATATATAATTATTATTATAAAAAACTTTAAAATATGTATTTATATTATGATAAAAAAAACCTGTGAATATTTATTTGCATATTATCCTTACTATAATATTAATATATATGTATTATTATTATTAAAAACATTATTAAAAAGTGTTCATTCATATATAATTATAATTATAAAAATATAATAAAATGTGTATTTATATTATGATCAAAAACATTTATATATATTTATTTGTATATTATCCTTCCTATAATATTATTATATATGTATTATTAATAACAAAAACATTATTAAAAAGTGTTCATTCATATATTATTATTATTATAAAATTATTATAAAATATGTATTTATATTATGATCAAAAACATTTATATATATTTATTTGTATATTATCCTTCCTATAATATTATTATATATGTATTTTAAATAACAAAAACATTATTCAAAAGTGTTCATTCATATATAATTATTATTATAAAAATATTATAAAATATGTATTTATATTATGATCAAAAACATTTATATATATTTATTTGTATATTATCCTTCCTATAATATTATTATATATGTATTATTAATAACAAAAACATCATTAAAAAGTGTTCATTCATATATAATTATTGTTATATAAAAATTATAAAATATGTATTTATATTATGATAAAAAAAAACCTGTCAATATTTAATTGCATATTATCCTTACTATAATATTAATATATATGTATTATTATTATTAAAAACATTATTAAAAAGTGTTCATTCATATATAATTATAATTAAAAAAATATTATAAAATATGTATTTATATTATGATCAAAAACATTTTTATATATTTATTTGTATATTATCCTTCCTATAATATTATTATATATGTATTATTCATAACAAAAACATTATTAAAAAGTGTTCATTCATATATAATTATAATTATAAAAAAACTTTAAACTATGTATTTATATTATGATCAAAAAAACCTGTCAATATTTATTTTCATATTATCGTTTCTATAATATAATTATATTTGTATTATTAATTACAAAAACATTACTAAAAAGTGTTCATTCATATATAATTATTATTATAAAAAAACTTTAAACTATGTATTTATATTATGATCAAAAAAACCTGTCAAATATTTATTTGCATATTATCGTTTCTATAATATTATTATATTTGTATTATTAATTACAAAAACATTACTAAAAAGTGTTCATTCATATATAATTATTATTATAAAAAAACTTTAAACTATGTATTTATATTATGATCAAAAAAACCTGTCAATATTTATTTGCATATTATCGTTTCTATAATATTATTATATTTGGATTATTAATTACAAAAACATTACTAAAAAGTGTTCATATATTATTATTATTATAAAAAACTTTAAAATATGTATTTATATTATGATAAAAAAACCTGTGAATATTTATTTGCATATTATCCTTCCTATAATATTATTATATATGTATTATTAATAACAAAAACATTATTAAAAAGTGTTCATTCATATATAATTATTATTATAAAAATATTATAAAATATGTATTTATATTATGATCAAAAACATTTATATATATTTATTTGTATATTATCCTTCCTATAATATTATTATATATGTATTATTAATAACAAAAACATTATTCAAAAGTGTTCATTCATATATAATTATTATTATAAAAATATTATAAAAAATGTATTTATATTATGATCAAAAACATTTATATATATTTATTTGTATATTATCCTTCCTATAATATTATTATATATGTATTATTATTAACAAAAACATCATTAAAAAGTGTTCATTCATATATAATTATTGTTATATAAAAATTATAAAATATGTATTTATATCATGATAAAAAAAAACCTGTCAATATTTAATTGCATATTATCCTTACTATAATATTAATATATATGTATTATTATTATTAAAAACATTATTAAAAAGTGTTCATTCATATATAATTATAATCAAAAAACTATTATAAAATATGTATTTATATTATGATCAAAAAAACCTGTCAATATTTATTTTCATATTATCGTTTCTATAATATTATTATATTTGTATTATTAATTACAAAAACATTACTAAAAAGTGTTCATTCATATATAATTATTATTATAAAAAACTTTTAAAAATGTATTTATATTATGATAAAAAAAACTGTGAATATTTATTTGCATATTATCCTTCCTATAATATTATTATATATGTATTATTAATTACAAAAACATCATTAAAAAGTGTTCATTCATATATAATTATTATTATAAAAATATTATAAAATATGTATTTATATTATGATCAAAAACATTTATATATATTTATTTGTATATTATCCTTCCTATAATATTATTATATATGTATTATTAATAACAAAAACATCATTAAAAAGTGTTCATTCATATATAATTATTTTTATATAAAAATTATAAAATATGTATTTATATTATGATAAAAAAAACCTGTCAATATTTAATTGCATATTATCCTTACTATAATATTAATATATATGTATTATTATTATTAAAAACATTATTAAAAAGTGTTCATTCATATATAATTATAATTATAAAAATATTATAAAATATGTATTTATATTATGATCAAAAACATTTTTATATATTTATTTGTATATTATCCTTCCTATAATATTATTATATATGTATTATTCATAACAAAAACATTATTAAAAAGTGTTCATTCATATATAATTATAATTATAAAAAAACTTTAAACTATGTATTTATATTATGATCAAAAAAACCTGTCAATATTTATTTTCATATAATCGTTTCCATAATATTATTATATTTGTATTATTAATTACAAAAACATTACTAAAAAGTGTTCATTCATATATAATTATTAATATAAAAAAATTTTAAATATGTATTTATATTATGATAAAAAAAAAATGTGAATATTTATTTGCATATTATCCTTCCTATAATATTATTATATATGTATTATTAATTACAAAAACATCATTAAAAAGTGTTCATTCATATATAATTATTATTATAAAAATATTATAAAATATGTATTTATATTATGATCAAAAACATTTATATATATTTATTTGTATATTATCCTTCCTATAATATTATTATATATGTATTATTAATAACAAAAACATTATTAAAAAGTGTTCATTCATATATAATTATTATTATAAAAATAATATAAAATATGTATTTATATTATGATCAAAAACATTTATATATATTTATTTGTATATTATCCTACCTATAATATTATTATATATGTATTATTCATAACAAAAACATTATTAAAAAGTGTTCATTCATATATTATTATTATTATAAAAATATTATAAAATATGTATTTATATTATGATCAAAAACATTTATATATATTTATTTGTATATTATCCTTCCTATAATATTATTATATATGTATTATTAATAACAAAAACATTATTCAAAAGTGTTCATTCATATATAATTATTATTATAAAAATATTATAAAATATGTATTTATATTATGATCAAAAACATTTATATATATTTATTTGTATATTATCCTTCCTATAATATTATTATATATGTATTATTAATAACAAAAACATCATTAAAAAGTGTTCATTCATATATAATTATTTTTATATAAAAATTATAAAATATGTATTTATATTATGATAAAAAAACCTGTCAATGTTTAATTGCATATTATCCTTACTATAATATTATTATATAAGTATTATTCATAACAAAAACATTATTTAAAAGTGTTCATTCATATATAATTATAATTATAAAAAAACTTTAAACTATGTATTTATATTATGATCAAAAAAACCTGTCAATATTTATTTTCATATCATCGTTTCTATAATATTATTATATTTGTATTATTAATTACAAAAACATTACTAAAAAGTGTTCATTCATATATAATTATTATTATAAAAAACTTTAAAATATGTATTTATATTATGATAAAAAAAACCTGTGAATATTTATTTGCATATTATCCTTACTATAATATTAATATATATGTATTATTATTATTAAAAACATTATTAAAAAGTGTTCATTCATATATAATTATAATTATAAAAATATAATAAAATGTGTATTTATATTATGATCAAAAACATTTATATATATTTATTTGTATATTATCCTTCCTATAATATTATTATATATGTATTATTAATAACAAAAACATTATTAAAAAGTGTTCATTCATATATTATTATTATTATAAAATTATTATAAAATATGTATTTATATTATGATCAAAAACATTTATATATATTTATTTGTATATTATCCTTCCTATAATATTATTATATATGTATTTTAAATAACAAAAACATTATTCAAAAGTGTTCATTCATATATAATTATTATTATAAAAATATTATAAAATATGTATTTATATTATGATCAAAAACATTTATATATATTTATTTGTATATTATCCTTCCTATAATATTATTATATATGTATTATTAATAACAAAAACATCATTAAAAAGTGTTCATTCATATATAATTATTGTTATATAAAAATTATAAAATATGTATTTATATTATGATAAAAAAAAACCTGTCAATATTTAATTGCATATTATCCTTACTATAATATTAATATATATGTATTATTATTATTAAAAACATTATTAAAAAGTGTTCATTCATATATAATTATAATTAAAAAAATATTATAAAATATGTATTTATATTATGATCAAAAACATTTTTATATATTTATTTGTATATTATCCTTCCTATAATATTATTATATATGTATTATTCATAACAAAAACATTATTAAAAAGTGTTCATTCATATATAATTATAATTATAAAAAAACTTTAAACTATGTATTTATATTATGATCAAAAAAACCTGTCAATATTTATTTTCATATTATCGTTTCTATAATATAATTATATTTGTATTATTAATTACAAAAACATTACTAAAAAGTGTTCATTCATATATAATTATTATTATAAAAAACTGTTAAATATGTATTTATAATATGATAAAAAAAACTGTGAATATTTATTTGCATATTATCCTTCCTATAATATTATTATATATGTATTATTAATTACAAAAACATCATTAAAAAGTGTTCATTCATATATAATTATTATTATAAAAATATTATAAAATATGTATTTATATTATGATCAAAAACATTTATATATATTTATTTGTATATTATCCTTCCTATAATATTATTATATATGTATTATTAATAACAAAAACATTATTAAAAAGTGTTCATTCATATATAATTATTATTATAAAAATATTATAAAATATGTATTTATATTATGATCAAAAACATTTATATATATTTATTTGTATATTATCCTTCCTATAATATTATTATATATGTATTATTCATAACAAAAACATTATTAAAAAGTGTTCATTCATATATTATTATTATTATAAAAATATTATAAAATATGTATTTATATTATGATCAAAAACATTTATATATATTTATTTGTATATTATCCTTCCTATAATATTATTATATATGTATTATTCATAACAAAAACATTATTAAAAAGTGTTCATTCATATATAATTATTATTATAAAAATATTATAAAATATGTATTTATATTATGATCAAAAACATTTATATATATTTATTTGTATATTATCCTTCCTATAATATTATTATATATGTATTATTAATAACAAAAACATTATTCAAAAGTGTTCATTCATATATAATTATTATTATAAAAATATTATAAAATATGTATTTATATTATGATCAAAAACATTTATATATATTTATTTGTATATTATCCTTCCTATAATATTATTATATATGTATTATTAATAACAAAAACATCATTAAAAAGTGTTCATTCATATATAATTATTTTTATATAAAAATTATAAAATATGTATTTATATTATGATAAAAAAACCTGTCAATATTTAATTGCATATTATCCTTACTATAATATTATTATATAAGTATTATTCATAACAAAAACATTATTAAAAAGTGTTCATTCATATATAATTATAATTATAAAAAAACTTTAAACTATGTATTTATATTATGATCAAAAAAACCTGTCAATATTTATTTTCATATCATCGTTTCTATAATATTATTATATTTGTATTATTAATTACAAAAACATTACTAAAAAGTGTTCATTCATATATAATTATTATTATAAAAAACTTTAAAATATGTATTTATATTATGATAAAAAAAAACTGTGAATATTTATTTGCATATTATCCTTACTATAATATTAATATATATGTATTATTATTATTAAAAACATTATTAAAAAGTGTTCATTCATATATAATTATAATTATAAAAATATTATAAAATATGTATTTATATTATGATCAAAAACATTTATATATATTTATTTGTATATTATCCTTCCTATAATATTATTATATATGTATTAT